>NW_015387213.1:46912-49907 GCF_001527695.2 Protobothrops mucrosquamatus
GCTACATTCTTCATCATCTGTGCCATTATCCTGGCTATTCCATTTGTCCTAGTCTCGACCTCTTACACCTTCATTGTGAGGGCCATCTTGAAAATTAGCACCACTTCAGGACGGCAACGGGCTTTCTCTACTTGTTCCTCTCACTTGATGGTTGTCATTATGCAGTACAGCTGTGGCGGTTTAATATACCTGCGGCCTGGCTCCAGTTACTCAGCAGAGGAAGGTCAGGTGGTGTCTATATTCTATACCTTTGGCACACCTGTGTTAAACCCCCTGATCTATATCATGTGGAACAGGGAATTAAAAAAATGCACTGACCAAAATCCTGAGAAAGAATCTCTTGTGCTAATGAATGGTGTAGTAATCCCAACTAGCACCACCATGTGGTAAAAAGATGTGGCAAAAGAACACAGTGTACGGAACTGAAAGGTTTATACAGATTGGTCACAAGCATTTTGACTTAGTGATGAAACTGTAATTTTAGTTCAAGGAACAGTAAGAATATTACTTATTGAGACTGATTGGTCTTCGGGGGAGCTTGCTTTATGTGTGGAAGTCAACATTTTATTTACAGGTGGCAGTTTGATAAGCAGGTCTTTTCTCTTCTTGTTATCAAATTCAGAAGAAAATGCTAAAATGGGTAGGAGACCGAAAATATATGCTTGAAAAGCAGCTGTCTAAAAACTGAACAAAATAAAAAGTTCAATCACTGCTAAAATCAGTGTTTTAACTGTATATATTATGTTGTGTTTTCATGAGATTTAGTGCCAATGTATAATTTTCTGCACTATATGCTTGGGTTTTTTTTTACTTCCCCCCCCCCTCTAAAGTTAAACATTGTTTGAAAACTTTATTTACCTCTGCTTTTTGCAGAATCATAAACCTTCCTGAGTGGAGCTGGAGAAAATTTAAACCAGGAAGCTTTGAAAGCGCTCTGTCAGTTAATTCATTTCAAAAATAAATGTTAAAGATAGTGACAGTAGGTTTTTATTTTATTAGTACATTTGAATTTCAGCTTTTAACTCTTTCTCAGTTGTTTGTACTGCTAAGTAAGCACTGGTCTTTTTTCTGTTCCTAAGTAAAGATAGCATCCTTTAATCATAACTGCCTCTGGCTCTACCAGAGACTGCTTCCTGAAGAAGTTGAATCTGACTATCAAGCAAGGTCAACAAGCTAGTTATTATTTAATCCAGTGTTTCTCAGTCTTGGCTAGTTTAAGAAGTGGGGGCATCAACTCCCAGAATTTCCCAACCAGCCTGGGAATTCTGGGGGCTGAAATCCCCACATCTTAGAACATAGAATCATAAGGCTGGAAGAGACCTCAGAGGTTTTCTAGTCCAGCCCCATGCTCAAGGCAAGCGATCCCCAACTTTCCTGCTTTGCAGACTTCCGAGGGGTGGGAGGGAGAGGCAATGGATACATGTGAGCTGTGGGCAAATGCGCACACAGCTTCATTTCCATGAGCAGCAAGCACATATGCATACCACTCGTACAAATGGAGCTTTGTGTGTGCACTCGCCCACTGCTTGTAGTGTAGTGTAGTGTAATGTAGTGTAGTGTAGTGTAGTGTAGAGCAGTATAGTGGGCTGTGGCCCAGGGGTTGGGGACCCCTGCCTTACACCATCCCAGTCAAATGGGTTGTTCAATCTTTTTTGAAAACCTCCAGTAATGAAACACCCACAACTCCAGGAGGCAAGCTATTCCACTGATGGTTCTCAGTGTCAGAAAATTTCTCCTCAGTTCTAGGCTGGGTCTCTCTTTAATAAACTTCCAGCATTACTTCTTGTCCTGCCCTCTCGTGCTTTGCAGAAAAAGACTACATGACCTCCAACGTCCCTTCCATCATCATCATCATCATAATCATCATTAATCATCACACAGTCAGCCAATTGTTCAGACTGGATTTGGCATTTTTGTCTACCTATTGAGTCCTTACCAAGGACCTGGGATAGGCAGATGTGGATGTTTGATGGTATTACAGATATCATTGCAGGATGGAAGCAGTTCCTAGTAAGGCTGCCTTTTGCAATTGACTAATGACGAATTTGTCAATGCCAATGGTGTTCAAGTGGTGCTCCAGTTGTTTTGGGATTGCACCCAAGGCACCTATTACTATTGGTACTATCCTTGCTTGCTTTTGCCACAGTCTTTCTATTATTATTATTATTATTATTATTATTATTATTATTATTATTATTATTATTATTATTATTATTATTGTTGTTGTTGTTGTTGTTGTTATTTACTAAGGAAGACATTAAAAAGAAATCCAGCCAGAATCATATAATATACAAGGCCTAGTTATAATAGTAGGGTAATTTTATTTATGTACAATATTTATATAGCTGCCCATCTTGTATTGAACTCTGGGTGGATCCCAATCAACAAATTTTATGTGCCTTTTTCTCCTGCCCATGAGGCACAACAGGTGGCCTTATTGTCGTAAATGAGAAGAGCCTTATTCTTGTAATGGTCTCCGACTGTTTGCTTCTTGCCAAGTTTGTCCTCACTTTGTGTTCTGAAGAACTCTCTTCAGTCTGCTGAGATTTCTTCTATTTTTTAACATCTCAAAGGTTTGAATAGACACAGATTTTTTAAACTACAGTTGTAGCACTGTCTTAGATCCTGAACTGAGCGTGGGCTATTGCAGGGGAATGACCTAATAGATGGAAAGGGATAGAAAACCATTGTCAGGGTAAGAATACACATTATTAGAGTTTGGGACATTGGGGTGAGATCAGGGAGATCCAAAGTGAAGCCCCACTTGACATGGAATTCATTGGCCCATTTTACCTCAGTCCAGTGAGGGGAAAATAAAAATTTGGAGAGATACTGCCATGTACTCCCAAGTTTCCCCAAGAAAGATAGGGTACAAGTATAATAATAAGTGGATAGATAGGTCTAGAATTACCACATTTTTTCTTAGTATTTTTCCTAAAAAAAAATCCAGCTGGATAAGTTGTTTGTGTCATGCAGGCATTTGGAAGGCTGAATT
>NW_015387213.1:50174-68170 GCF_001527695.2 Protobothrops mucrosquamatus
AGTCCAGTGAGGGGAAAATAAAAATTTGGAGAGATACTGCCATGTACTCCCAAGTTTCCCCAAGAAAGATAGGGTACAAGTATAATAATAAGTGGATAGATAGGTCTAGAATTACCACATTTTTTCTTAGTATTTTTCCTAAAAAAAAATCCAGCTGGATAAGTTGTTTGTGTCATGCAGGCATTTGGAAGGCTGAATTATTCTTGAAAGAGTCTGTGTGGTACATAAGCGGGAAGGAATATTTAACCACAAATGTGCTAGATAATCATGAATATGCCACTGTTGCTCATCTCCCAGCCCTAGGGGGAGACAACATGAGGCTGTCTTGTGAGGCTACTGCATGATGTACTGGAATGTTAAGTCTCTGATCCTGCCCAAATGCTAAAAACATGTTTATGTTTAATAAATCCTATAAAAGGTAAAGAGAAAAGCACAACTGTACCATTTCAGGGGGCTATCAGTGCTGATTGGCAGGGAAATGGTTAGGATCTCAGACATGGCTTTTCTAAAATGGCTTTTCTACCCCCAACTGTACAAAGTCTATTTGTCAGCTAGCTATGGAATGCTGATCTTCAGGATTCCAAGGATCAGTCTTGATTCCCAAGTAGGTAGTGCCTTCTAATACAATGGATTTTTTTTCTTTATGCAGTGTTTGCGGTGGGGGAGTGGGGAGGATTTTAGATATCCTCTAAGGTTTTCATTTTTCAAAGCTAGGAAGGTCTTTCCTAATTCCTGAAAAGAAAAGATGGCACTAAGGAAAATATTTTCTGGGAGAACACAGAAGACAACATACTTTTCTTTAAGGAAAATAGTCGATTTACAACAGTTCATTTAGTGACCGTTCAACGTTACAATGGCACTGAAAAAAAAGTGACTTATGATCATTCTTTACATGACCATTGCAGCATCCCCATGGTCATCTGATCAAAATTCAGACGCTTGGCAACTGACTCATATTTATGACGGTTGCAGCATCTCCTGGAGTCACGTGATCCCCTTTTGCAACCTTCCGACAAGTAAAGTCAATGGGGAAGCCAGATTCACTTAACAACCATGTCACTAACTTAACTGCAGTGAATCATTTAACAACTGTAACAAGAAAGGTCGTAAAATGGGGCAAAGTCCACTTAAGAAATGTTTCACTTAGCAACAGAAATGTTGGACTCAGTTGTGGTCGTAGCTTGAGGACTACCTGTAATTTTAAAGGAGCTGGGCAAGATGGTGATGTGCGGTATACCATTTCTAGCTGTGACAATTTTCAGAGATGCTACCACTTACCCAGAATTATTTTTTCTTGGAAGAAGGTAATTGGAGGTCTTTGACACATCTGTGGAATTATAAACTTTCCAAGAGAATTCTATTCTCAATCCGTTACATTTTTAAAAGAATTCATGTGATTCTGCAGAGACCAGTTTCTTATATTTTTTTCCCCTAACTTGAGCATACATTTCTAGTTCCAGCTATAAACAGACCTTATTCATACCTTTTGTTGAATCCTAGAAAGGGAAGAATTAATATCCATTTTCTCATTGGCTGCTCCAGCTCCTATTGCCAGTTTGAGTACTTGTGTATTTTTTGCCATCTGTTGTCATTTCTCTATCTCCAAAACAACAGTCCTGGGTGATGAGTTGGGTTGGGAGAGTGAGTGAATGGTGCAAAGTCAACCAGTGAACTTTCATGAGTGGGGAACAACTCGAATATGATGCCAGTTCTACATCAACCCTATGTCACACTGCTTCTCTTCTAACCACCGAAACATAATCATGAATCATGAGAATCGGCTTTAGGAGATAAAATTTTAAATTAGATGTCATTTAGATAACTTCATTCAGAGAAAACTTTAGCTCTGAAGAATTAAGAGAATCCTGGAGAGATCACATAGTCCCACTTCAAATTCATACAATAGTTTAACTAACCAATGAATACTGGTAGTCCTCAACTTACGGCTACAACTGAGCCCAAAATTTATGCTGTTAATTGAGAAATGTGTTAAGTGAGTTTGCTCCATTTTACGACTTTTCTCACTACATTTGTTAAGTGAATCACTGCAGTTCTTAAATTCGTAATAAAGTTGTTAAGTGAATCTGGTTTCCCCATTGACTTTGCTTGTCAGAAGGGCACAAAAGGAGATCACGTGACTCCAGGACATTGCAACCGTCATAAATCTGAGTCAATTGTCAAGCATCCAATTATAAATCATGTAACTATAGGGATTGCTACAATGGTCATAAATGTGACAAATGGTCATAAGTCACATTTTTCAGTGCCACTGTAACTTTGAACAGTCACTAAATGAACGGTTGTATGTCAAGGACTACCTGTATTTATAGAAGTAGCTATCAGTACCTTTAGTGTTGCTGGTGGATTTTACTCAAGGAAAGATTGTGTCATGAGACAACTTCTTTTAGGAAAAAAATAGGAGGAAGAAAGAGTATTATGTATGTTTGCTGCCTTATTTATAAAAATAATAAAGGCAGATTAAAAATATAATAAATAAATATCATATTAGGCAATATGCACGACTAAAACATACATAGCCATTGGGAACGACATCTCTTATCACCTAAGTAATGAACCTATCTCTGTGCCATCTATCCAACAAAGCCCCGAACGAGCATTTGTTCTAAAGCAAAACATTTTCAGCTTGTAAGAAATGTAGGTACCCTCCATTTTATGTCCAACCAGCCTGCCTTTGGAGACTGCAGTCCTGAATTGTGAGGTTCTTACTACACCATGGGATTAAGTCTAACCAGTTGTGAGAGAAGGCAGATTTTAACCTTGGGACTCCAATGACTGTAAATATCAAGCAGAAATTTCATAGATCAAGAGGTATGGATAGGTCACTAGGGTTTGCAATCCCACTACAATGTAAATGATGGCAAGCAGCAAGACGATTCTGCCCTGAGCATTGCAATTTGTTAACCAACAATATGTTCTAGCAAGTGTATATTTGACACATGATGAGGGAGAACATTAATTTCTCCATTAGTTTGCACCAGAGAATCACCTCTATCCTCAGAGTGTCTCGCTGACATTTAGAATTTTAATTTTCCATGGTTCTCAAAAATTCAGAAAAAGTAATGCAATCATTTTTTTTCTGCAGTTCAAAACTCTCCATACTTGAATCACAAATAGTAGAGACCAAAGATGGGTGGAACAACAGTAGAGACCAAAGATAGGTGGAATTATTCTAATTCTCCTCTTCAGGTTAAATAATGGCAGATTTGAGACAGACAAAAAGAAATAGTCTTTCATATACATATAGAGCATAGTTAAACTTTGGAATTTGTGGCTTTCACATTTTGATAACCGGAAATGGAAGCCAATTTGATTGAAATAGAAATCAATAAATGGCGGACTTTAATCAAAGAGCTGTGACAATTAAAGAGTTGATGGCAAGATGGTGGCAACTGTGCTCTTACAAATTAAATGAGATGCTTAGTGTAGTATGTCATCAAGAATTTTTGTTGGATACTGTTTGATACCCTGAACACTGAATCCCAGCTTATGGGTTTCCCATAACCTTTCCACTGGTGAGAATGGACACTGGGGTCCTCATTCATTGCTTCAGCCGCTAACAAAAAAAGAATAAGAATGTCATGAAGTTGAAAGCAACTTTATTTGATTGTCTTTACTAAAAACTAAATGGCAAAAAATGGCTTGGATATTATTACTTTCAAATTTATTTATTACTCAAATTTATATGGCCACCCACCTCACAGAAAGAGACTTTGGACAGCATACAACAATCCAATAAAAACAGTAAATAAATATGACAACCATTAGTTAAAACCATTATATACTAATTACTGCAAAGAATTAGAAATTATAAAAGCAGAGCTAGAACAGGAGAAGAAAATAATAAATGGAAGGAATTTAATAATTTAATAATGACAATATTAATAAGGGAGTCACCTCAGGAGTGCCCACCTGTCCCCTGAGGCATAATCAGGTTGGGAGGCCAGCTTTATTTCTGGGGACATAAAATTCCATAATATGGGCACCACAGCAGAAATGGCCCGCTGCCTAGAATAAATGTCTTATATTTTATAAATAACACTGTGTTTCTTTTCATGAGGGAAAGATATGAACCCACAATGCTTTAAGTGGGACACAATTTTCTTATGTCTTATAAATGAGACAATATCTTATGATGAAATAAATGAACAAGGGGATAAATACCAAATGTATAATACTGAAAAAGGAAGCAAAAACTATCAAGAAGCTTTATGTAATTCAAACAGTTTAAAACTACTCAACTGTCACAGAGAAGAGGGGATTGACTTATTCTCCAAAGCACCAGAGGCAGGAAAAGAAGTAATAGGTGAAAGTTTGACAATGAGAGATCTTACCTAGAAGTAAGGAGAACTTTTCGGACAGTAAGAACAATTAAACAATGGAATAACTTGCTTCCTGGAGTTGTGGATGTTCCATCACTGGAGGTTTTCAAATAAAGATCATTCTGTTTCCATATAGGACAGGCGTAGGCAACCTTGGCTCTTTTACGACTCGTGGACTTCAACTCCCAGAATTCCTGAGCCAGCCATGCTGAGGGGAAAGGGAAAGTTTCCAAGCTGAGCCATGCTGGCTCAGGAATTCTGGGAATTGAAGTCCACGAGTCATAAAAGAGCCAAGGTTGCCTACCCCTGATATAGGAGAAATTTCTCCACCAATGACTGCAGAATTCTGAGTGAGATTCAGAGATTTCATAAGACTGAATTTAATATATTTTTTTGATGTGGTGGTGGGGGAGATAAATTATCTTGCAAGTTCAGTATTCCATCTCATGATAACCCTCTCCAACGGGCTGCAGGTGCCCCACTTTAAGCAAGGAGAAATTCCAGGACAGGATTCAGTTTTAGACTCCGGGGGGGGGGGAAAGGTTAATGGACTGGTGTCCCATTCTCCCTCTTTTTAAAAAATATTTTCCTATACAAAATTACCCACAGTCCAATTTGATATAATGTATATGATGTATGTAGTTTTAGTATACTTAAATACAGTTTTGCTACTCACCCATATTTTCATGACAAGTTTGTAAGCCGGATAATTTTAGTATGTATTTATATACAGGATTATTCACTCTTCCTTTTCTAGATGGCTGCTTCTTTGCTCTCCCATGAAATCTCTCAGCCAAAGAGCAGATTTACTACAGGTAGTCATCGACTTACGACCACAAGTGACCCCAAAATTTCTGTTATCAAACGAGACATTTGTTAAGTGAATTTTGCCCCATTTTATGACCTTTCTTGCCACGCTTGTTAAGTGAATCACCGCAGTTGTTAAGTTAGTAACATGGTTGTTAAGTGAATCTGGTTTCCCCCATTGACTCTGCTTGTCAGAAGGTCACAAAAAGTGATCACATGACCCCAGGACACTGCAAGAGTCATAACTATCAGTCTGTGGTCTAGCATCTGAATTTTGATCACGTACGCATGAGGATGCTGCAGTGGTTGTAAGTGTGAAAAATGGCCATAAGTCACTTTTTTTTTTTAGTGCTGTTGTAACTTTGAACGTCACTAAAATAAACTGTTGCAAATCAAGGGCTACCTGTATCTCCATTCTAGCAAATTTCTTAATAGGTTCTGCCGTTTCCTCTATTGCAGAGAGAATCGTTGGCCTGGACAGACCTCAGCATGAAAGGCAGCTGGTGCAATTCTTTTTACCTTGGGCTCCGGAAATGATTACATCCCTGATTGTTCAAAAGCCTGCGGGGAAACAGTGGCGTTCTCTCTTCTCTTGACCCATTTCTGCCTTCCGACCTTTAGGCCTATTTCCCATGACTGGTTCTCTTTTAAAAACTTCCCAGATACTCACCTCTTGGCTTGTTCCTGCAAGGTTTTTTTTTTGTTTTGTTTTCCTTCTGCTAAAAGTCAACGAAGCCAAACCGCGCTCGCGGATGTTCAGCCGTCCTCACCTGGTCACGGTGTGATTTCAGGGACTTGCCGTTCGGCTTGTTACTGCTTATAAAACAACCCAACCTAGAACAAGAGGAAGTCGCGGGAGTCATAAAAGCGTGTCGTCAATATTGTCCCGGGCGAAGCCACGACTCCTCTTTAACAGAGCCGCTTGTCCGGGCCGATGTCTCTTTAAGAGAGCTTTCTGCCCAGGTAAAGGGGGCGGAGCCTCCGCTCTCCCGTCCCCCTCCCCCTTTTCTTTCCCTCCGCGTCTGTCACCGAGGATTAGCAGCTGCAGCCAGCTCAGCGCCGGAGGATCAGGCTCGCCGGGGGAGCGAGAGCCAGATTGAGATTGCGCGGGGTGGGCTGGGGATGCCGGCATGTACGCTCTCCCTCCCGCCCTGGTGCAACTTGGATGCCCCTCCTAGAGAGTGAGCAAAAGAGGAGGAAGCTTCGCTTTGGGCTTCGCGCTGGGATTCCACTTCCTGGAGGAGCCCTCCCAGTGCACAGGTCTCCTGGGCTCCCTGCTTGGCCGAGGGAGAGGAGCCGCACCCGACCACGATGAAGGACCGGCTGGAGCAGCTGAAGGCGGTGAGTATCGCCCCCCCCCTCACTGGATCTCCCACCCGGAGGATCTGGAGGGTGATCCGGGAGAAAGACGAACCTGGCTGCTCTCAATGGAAATTCCCTTTGACTCTTGCGGGCTTTACTTCTGGGTAAACGTACACAAGGTCCGGCATCGGGAATTCATTGACCCAGAGAGAGAAAGGCGTTCAGTCCCCTCCAAATCCAGCTGGATATACCTCTATAGAGTCATTTTGTACCTTTTCCTAGGTAGAAGCAAGATGAAGGGTCGTATCTATCTGTTCGTTGATTCCTCCATGAAAAAAATAGCAAAGGGGTTGTAGCCTGGTAGGTTTTAAAAACTTGCTGGAAAAGTGAATATAGAAGGTGCGGGAGGAGGAAACGCAGTGGGCTAAAGCTAGGCATTCAGGCCAATTCTGACTGAACACCAACACTTCTTAGCACCAGAAGGTGTGCTGTACAACCTGCAAGACACGCAAGTCCTAGGGGGCGACCACTGTTACCAACCACCTGCTGTGTTTCTGAGTTGATGAGAAGAGGAATCTGGTTGTAGCAGTCTAGTCCCATTAGGAACAAACTTAATTCAAGTAGTTGGAGTAGGAGTGGCAAAGTAATGCCTTGGTAGCCTTTAGAAACTTGAGGAGTGCCACCCATTTCTTTCCATGCCTGAAGAACATAAATAGAATCGGCAGCTTCCTCCTATTTGATTTCCCTCCTTATGACACTCAGATTTTATCTGGTAAATGTAGCCTTGTCACTAAACTATGAGCCTGGCTACCATAGCTGCACTGAGATGTCATGAAAGGGTTAGGCACATCATGAGCTTAGGTTCCTACTTTATTTTATCTCTAATACTGACTTATTGAATGACTTGCAACTGCTGAAGGTCACACACAAGTTAGAACATCTTTTCTTTTAAAGGTCCTTTTTAGTGCATAAGGAGCAAGCGTTTTGTTAAAATGTGGTGCAACTAACCATTTTATAGTTTCCATTTTTAAACTGCTGAGCCGTTTGCAAAAAAAAAAAAATGCATCCAGCTTGTAAGACAAGTTTGCCTGTGCTTCTCATCAAATGCATAATTCTTTTGTAAGTTACCTGTTCTTAGCAGAGGATGGTATTATAAGGCTGGTTGTTCAGCTCGGGTCACTGGCACAAGGACAGCTTCTCATTGACCTCATTGCCAAAATATATTGTTAGTTCAGTATGTGTGCCAGGCTTTGCAGAGGCCCAGATATTTTAACCTTCTGTGGAGGCCTTTTGCACTGTCAAATTCCTAGGCTGCTTGTTTTCTAAGGATAAAGTTATATGTGACAGTTATACTTGCTAGGATGCAGAATTAGCCATTTTCTGGCGCACTGAATACTGCTTGTCTCATGGAATGAACCAGTTGCTTAGTGTTGCAATGCATGTTGTGGCTCTGTCACTGGAAGCAGGAAGTAAGTTAGGATTATTATAAGCATGGCTTAATTTATAGAAGAAGAGGTGTTCAGGTCATTTTATGAATTTGCATTTTTTTTTACACATGCAAAGCGATGGTTTATATAATCATGATTTATTAAAGAAACTACAATTTGTTGAATCCACCCAGTATATTTAACCAGAAAGGATTGTTTATGTGCCACAGTAGTTGAATTCACATGTGTGATAAAACACAAGGAAGCAAATCCCATTTTGGCTTGCTATTGTGTACACACTCCAGTCCTGCATGAAAGCAAAGGCTGCATCATAGGAAGGATGGTGCTGGGGAAGTTACTTGGTAGGTGCTACCAACGTGCATTTCTTTTACATTTCACATGATCTGAGATTAAGTTCTGACCATGTGACTGCAGATAATCTGCAGGAGATGAAAATAGGAAGGCAAAAAACCCACAGGAGAAATAATGCTGGCCAGCAGAAAAAGATTCTGTGGATTTTCTTATGTTGCTGAACTGCAACTCTCAGGCATCCTGGCCAATTATGAAGGATGCTGAAAATTTTAGTTCAGCAATATCTAACCAAAGTCTTCCAACTTTAGACTTTGTGCGGGGTCAATTTAATCTGTGAGTTCATTTGGATTGAGAACTTTCCTTGGGTGGGCTTAATTTATTACAGTAAATTTGTCATTTTTGATCAGACTTGTTTTCCAGTTCAACTGATAATAGATTAAATAAAACTGTCAAACAGATGAAGTCAGAACTGAGATCTTAGAGGAAGCCATACAAATGAAGACTAGTAACAGTTACCCACCATACAAATTAGCAATAATAAAAATCCAGCTTTGATCCAACAACTAACTCTGTGGCAGAGGCATATAATGTGTTGTCCCAAAATAACATTTGCATCCTTAAAACTCTGGGTTCATTTTTCAAAGGTCCTCCAAAAATTGCAACAACCTGTAATTCTTCATGTGATAAAAGAGGAAATTATTAATTATGCTGGGAGTAATCCTATTCCCATAACTAAAAAGTATTGATTTTGGTAGTATGACCCTTAGGACAGCATTAAACAGCCCATAATAGTGCTTCTTTAAAAGACTAGGTACCCTTGCTATAGTGAATGAGAAACCCTACTTTAAGATTTAAATAAATTAAATCAAGTTGTTAATTACTTTTACTTGAACTCTTTCATGCTGCTTTTTGCCTTGAAGATTTGCTATTCTTCTGAATTATATTGATTGGGGGTTAGTAATCAAATTTCTTGGGTGAGTGATATTTGCTTGCTATTAAAGTAGACATTTAATATTAAATCTGTGACCACTTATTGTTTAGTTAGTTAACTTGTTTCTCTTCTTTAGAGTAACCAAAAGTATTGTAAGATTTACTCAGTTTTCAATATAGTATACTACCATGGATCTTCTGCTTTTACAGAAATTCTGGACATTTGCATTTTGTTTTCAATGTGTGTAATTCATTTTTCCTGCTCATGTCATTGAGCAATATAACTGACTGCTGACGGTAGGAAAAGCAACTGAAGTTCTTTCTGGTAAAACTTCTCAGGCATTTCAATAAATGCCTTTTTTTTAAAGTGCTGATTTTAAAAAGTAAAATAATGAATCGTCACCTATTTTGCCCTTGAGCAGAATTTTGAAGCAAATATGGTGGTAATCTTTTAATTGGGAGGATGTAAACCCATTAACTTTAATCTGAAAAGGTATATAAGTGTTTTGAATTGTACTAGAATGTAATGGTAATCCTATGAGCCAGAGAACCTGGAATTTTGATTCCTTACACTTTCCATAAGTTCTTCTTTCTGAATAGCTGTGAGGAGGAGTGTTGGACTTATGAATCTTTTATTTCAGGAATCCCTAACCCCTTGTCCGCGGATTGCTATTGGTCTGTGGCCTGTTGGAAACTGGTCCACGCAAGTGGTGGGCAAGTGGGCAAAGCTCCATTTGCCCATGCATGGGATTAGGTTGCACGCGTGAAACCATCGCCTCTCCCCTGCTGCTGCTGCTGCTGCTGCTGCTGCTGCTGCTGCTACTGGTCTGTGGAGCCAGAAAGTTTGGGGACAGCTGTTTTATTTCATTAAATGGGAAACATAGGGGTAGGCAACCTTGGCTCTTTTATGACTTGTGGACTTCAACTCCCAGAATTCCTGAGCCAGTATGGCATGGCTGGCTCAGGAATTCTGGGAGTTGAAGTCCACGAGTCATAAAAGAACCAAGGTTGCCTACCCTGCAGCTAGACCATGCACAGAAAACAATTAGATTCTTAAAAATGAATGAGATCATTAACCACTTTGTTCAGGATATTGTAGAGGAGAGATTATAATGAAACCAAGAGTTAAAAGAAAAAGATGTTGAATGTGAAAGTCTAACTTTTTCATTGCATTGGTTTCTTGGAGGGAAGTTGGAAGAATTGCAAAACTACTTATTCTTTTTGTATCATAAGGAACTCTACATATAGCCTTTTTTTTTATCAAACTGACTTGTGGGGCTATGTTATATGTTGTACTCTGTGCCTCAGTTGCCTCTCTGTAAAATATATTTTTGTTATATAATATCACAATATGTGATTGGCAGGTAGGGAAGTGATTATGAGACAAAAGTTGGTCTACTGGTTAAAGTGTTAGCCTAGAAACCAGGAGTCTTAGTCCCACCTTAAGCATGAAAGCCAGTTGGGTGACCATGGGCTAGTCATTCTCTCTCTCAACCCAACCCACCTCACAGTGTTGCTGCTGTGTGAAAAATAGGCAGAAGGAACATTATGTGTGTCCTTGCATTGAATTAAAATAGTCAGGATAAAAAATATCTATAAAAAAAGTAAACCAGGCTAACATTCTTTAATCTATTGTACCTCAGGCTCTTTAATTCCTACGGTAGGGAGTGTCATTCTTAAATATGTAGAGCTGGCCCTACAGTGAGGTGGAGTAAAACTGTTTTGTTAGTGGCAGAAGCAGAGGAGAAGAAATTATAGTCCTTCTCTCTGGTGTTCCTTTTCAACCTTCTCTGCCTCATTGGAATTAAGGGATAAACTTGATTGAGCTTGTGCATTAATTCATGGCTTGCTTAAATCTGATTTACTGAATAAATCACAGTGGATGGTTTCATGCAACACACTATAACAAACTAGCAGTGAATGTTTCTACTCCTTCAAGTACAGTGGTAGTGTTGAAATATAAGTTCACAAAAATTCAGTTTACTTTGTATAAAATAAAATGTGCCATTAAACTGTCTTAGGCTAGGCTGGCAAATCTGATATATGTCCGAAATAGTATGGGAGGAAAAAACAAGACAGGATAATATAACCTGCAGGAATGTCTGACCACATTGTGTAATTCAGAAGCTGAGATACATATTCCAAACTTTAGATTCTCATCAGCTTCATTTCCTTCTTTAAGAATTAAGAGGTTTTTTTTTCTCATCCAGACCTGTTTTGCTGAAATTTGGAACTTAAAATATTTTTGCCCCTATTTTTGGAGAGAGTTTTCCATCCTCCGTGGCTTTCATTGGGGTATGTCCACTTCTAAAAGATGAGGCCCTGTTTCAGATTTTCCATTTGGACCAGATGGAGGCCCAACTAGTGTCTCTCCTTACTGCCTCGACTTCCCATTTCCAGCATGGTATAGTTAGCTTTTGTACTGAGCGGTGTTCCATATGGATATGGCAGCTGTTGGTCCCCATCCAGAGAACCAGTTTCTTTACACAGAATTGGGTGCTTCCTGAACAGGTTTAGAATGGGCAATAGGCAGTAGGCCTACTTCATTGAAAGTGATGGTGCAGGGAGGAATATTATTAATTCTTTGCATTTTTGGGATATTTTCCGTCGAATCTGACTTTTTTTCTCTTAGTAGCAGGTGGGTGGGGGGTTATGTAGAATTGTCCTTTTTGTTGCTGCATAGGCCTTCCTGCTGTATGATCCCATATAGAGATATACAGATGCAGCTTAGTGGATAATTATTCTCTCTCTCTCTCTCTCTCTCTCTCTCTCTCTCTCTCTCTCTCTCTCTCTCCCTCCCTCCCTCTCTCTCTCTCTCTCTCTCTCTCTCTCTCTTTCTTTCTCTCTCTCAATGCTTTCCTTGGGGCATGTATCTGTTAAAGACCAGATATGACCTCTCCCTACACCTCTATCTTGCTTTCCCTGGCACAGAAATTAATCCAGCGAGGGAAACCACCTTTTGTTTTCTCCTCCTGAACTTGAAGGGGTGAACTCTGTGGTTTTCTTTATTTGAAGGATCCAAAGTCCATGAAACATTGTGAGGGAATGGACCATGGTTATGATGACCTTGCACAAATGAACTACTTGTTTCTCTGCCCAGGCTTCAGAAAGAGCCTGGCGGAAGGGAGGAAAGGAGTGACAGATTTAGTAAGGATTATAAAACCATCAATCAGGAGAAGAGAAGATAAATTGCTCGGGAGAGAGAAGGGGATTAATTTTATTTTTATTCCTCTGTGAATTCAAGTTCCAAACAGGCAGTGATTTTATGGAGGACTATAACTAGAGAAGGAGTTTCTGGACAATAGTTTATGACATTTCCTTCCCCCCTTCTTGATGGAAAAGGTTCCAGGTGGAGGGAACATTCAGAAAGAGAAACATTCCAGCATGAAGTTTTTTCCTGCTTTCTTGGCACAACTGTATATAAAATTCCTTGAGTGTTATATCCATGATAGAAACAGAAGCCTGTGTCCTGCAGTGCTTTTGATTGTGGTCTCTATCTGAGGGAGAACATTGGCTCTGAATGGTATTCATCCAAATATCAGAGGAAGAAAAAAATCACATTACTGGATGCTGTTTCTGTGTCTGGGGACCTGGGTGGTTTGGATAAACATTTAATCTCACTATCTGGGCCACTTAATTTTCTCTCTGTGTAATGATTTGCACGCTGTCTTCACAAGCATGTAAATCTTTGATTATGTCAACTGAAATGTGAAATAATGTGCCCATAAACATGTTTTTACTTCTCTTTAAAGAGAAAGTAAAAATGTTTTGGGGCATATATTACTGTTCTAGATATATTACTGTACCCCTCTTCCTTTTCCTATTTACTTCCTGAAGTGGATGTATACAGCTTGAACACTACAATTTGAATCTTCATTATAAGAGGAAATCTTAAATTGGCCCATCTCTTTACAATTTAGTAATACAACAAGGTGAGATGTGAAAAGAGATACAAGAGTTGTAGTAATTAATCTGACCCAATGCCCAATTCAGAATATACAACTGAAATTTTCTAACCAGGTAGCTTTGTTTAAATTATTTCAAATTACCTGCTATTTACCATCATCCTTTTTATTGAAGAAAGTTCTAGATTGACAACAGCCCAAGGTTCATCCAGATAATATATCATTATCAACAATAATATCTTCATATGTTTAAAGTATTATGACTTGTGGGCATTGAAAAGACACTGTTACTATGTTTTAGTTTTTTCCCCTTAGGTTTTGCAGGTAATCCAAAGTGCTATACTTCTGCTAGGGTTCAAAATTTATATTTTAAGAATAAAATACTGTGCAACTATAACAATTATATTTACCACATAAAGAATGGTATGTTTCTGATATGGCTCTTAATATCAGATCTGGAACTTATGTGAATTCCTTTTTCCCTTCAGTCCTCCTGTTCCTGCCCCCTTCCCCCTTTGCATGAGTGAAATCTTTTCTTTTAGGAACTATATAAATCCTAAAATCATGAGAATATCTGATTTTCTGTGTAAAAAAGCAAAGCTCTTAAAGCTTAAAACCCCATTCCTGGGAAAAGATAATCAGACAGAATGTATTTTTTTAGATATATTTTTTTTTCTTTAACAGATGAAGTTTGTTCTGTCAAGAGTAGCTTGGTTTTACTGCTTTGGCTCATCAGTGATATCACATGGATTCAAAAAAATTCTATGAATCAAGCAAAAAACACAGAACTTGTTAAATCTTCAGGTAAAGTTTGGAATAATTTGGTTGGTTATTCAAAGAAAACCCTTCAGAATAAGATTTAGAAATAAAGAGAGAAGGCATTTCGTCTGACTTTGATTCTTCACCTTAGGATAAATTCCGTCTCTGAATCTAAATGGCAGGACCCTTATCCTTTTTGCTACATCGGTATGTGTATGTCTTGCAAAATTCCCACAAAATGAGCAAGTTACATTTTTATTAGACTAAACTACAAGTTACATAAAAACGGAGCTGAAACTACAAAGGAAAAAGTGAGTCAGATGGACAGGGTGTCACTGCTCAAGACAGAATTATTTTTCAACATATTTAGAAATCTTTTGCTCCTCTCTTTAAAATACCTAATCATTAAAAGCAAAATAAACAAAGCTTCTTGATGGATCTACCTATAATTAAAAGGCAAATGTTTCAAACATGCATTGGGGGAAAATAATATCAGACTCCTGATGTTTTAAAGTTGTCTAAAAAATGAAAAAGATCATTAATTGGCACTGATGAAACTCCTAATAGCTACCAGTCAAGTCTCCTGTGGAGGCCATTTCAAAGTTGACAGTATCTGAAGCACCCTTTCATTTCCAAGGTCACCTTTTCTTTGGCTAAAAATTAAAATGAAACAAAATAAATTCTGATAGGTTTTACTGCAATTGTGTTGTCCTTTTCTAAAAAGTTTATGCATCATTTGTGAATATTGTCCTATGAATTTAAACCATAGGTTTAGAAAAATATAGCATCTGTAGAAACCATTCACAATAGATGAAGGTGCTTAATTGATCCTGACTGACCTCAACTAGAGTTGGACCAAGTTAATATTATATTTGGATAGGGGACTATCAGGAAATCCCAGGATTGCAGTCTTGACTTGGAAATTAAAAAAAAAAAAATCCCAAAAGTGGCAGTGGCAAGTGGTTTCCATCAACTACCATGAAAACTGCATGAAACTCCAGGAAATGAGCTCGATTTGAGGGTATCTGGTTTTATTTTTTTCTCACCAGCTGTCAATAGGTTCTCTTCAGAGGCATAGCTCACTCCAGCCACCTTCCGGCATATACAGTATGGAAGCTTTGATCTTGGAAGGCAAGATCCTACTCACCTCTAGGGAAAAGTGCTTTCTACATACCAAGAAGTATTTATATGCATTTATTTATATCCTGCCTTTATTATTTTTGTACATACCTCAAGGCATGAACACACCTACTACCTTCTCTTCCTATTTCCTTCACAACAATGACCCTGTGAAGTGAATTGGGCTGAAAGAAGGTGATGTCCAAAGTCACCCAGCTGGCTTTCATGCTTAAGGCAGAACTAGAATTCACATTCTCCTGGTTTCTACCCTGGTGCCTTTACCACTAGACAGTATTTTAAATTATTTTTGAAGGGATAGTGATAGCAAATGGTTAAGGCAGATTTTATAAGAATTAGTCTTTTTATTTACTGGCACCACTGCAGTTCAGTACATGTAAAGGCTCCTATATGACAAATCTAATCACAGGCTCTTGCTGGAACAGTTCTGTAGCATACAGAATCTTACAAACAGGCTAAAGGAACAGTTTGAGTGTAGGGTGTGGAAGTGAGGGAAACAGAGGCTATAGACTTTTTAATTTGCTTGCATAACAACCCTATGAGACAGTGAGTTGCTCTAAAACACATGGTTTGTTCATTCATCTAAGTAGGAACTTGACATTTGGGCCTCCACCCTAACGTCTTCTATTATGAAAGTTTATTAGAATTGGTACTGCCAGTAATAGAACCCACCCTTCTGGGTAAGATAGATAGATAGACAGATACACACACACCATTTTACCTCTCAGCATATTCATTTATGGAGAAAACAGGCACAATTAAATAGCATATATGTCCCTATCAGATAACAGAATGCATGCTCTTCGCTGTGGTTTCCTGAGTTAAAAATGTAGATGTACGGTACTTCCTTAAAAAGATAAAGTTGAGCTATATATTACAGGGTGTATGGACAGCTGTGTGAACTGAAAAATGTGGAAGTGGCAACCACCAGGGATAATCAGCATGATCTGGTAAATGAGTGTGCTGCTTCTTCCCCTCTTCCTCTGCAGGGAAATTGGCTAGATAGCTGCTTCAGTAGGTAATGTTTGGCAGAGTGTAGTGAGAGCAAAGGACTTATGGATGTATGTCACGGTTGAAGGCTGCAGGGAACATATGCCTAAAGTCTTTGGACCCTGACAGTACAGTATACTGTTTGAAGGGTACAGGAGGTTCTATAGGATTGTAGGATTTACAATCTTATAAGGACAGATGACAAACATCTACAATAATATCAAATAAAATGGAAAATGAAATATCATATAAACCAGATAGAACAAGATACCAATTAAAAACAAGAACCAAGGCAGTATCATCTAAAACAATAGGAATTAAAAACAATTAAAGCACAATTAAAAGGCAATTACAAAGGGGGGGACAAGTCTTCAACTGGTATTTGTCAGCCCCATTAAATAAACCAGACAAAGAAATCAACTCCCTAGTATGTCTACAACTCTTTTTTATTGAGACTGATTCGAATAGCAGTAACATACAACTCTTGATTTTGTTGTACCTCCTTCTAGTTTAGTGAATTAGAGAGGTTTTCATCTCGGCTATTTCTGAATGTTACCTGGATGATCTGGATTTTAAAAATGCCGCTTAGCCCCTCTTACCTTGGCCTGCTGATTTCCCTCAAGATCATTTTCCTTATTCTCTACAGGACCAGAATGAGACTAATGTGGGCACTAGGCAAAGTACTCCCGCTTCCTTATTATTGTCATGCCAGTTGAATCTCTGTTTCTTTTGGAGCAATTTTGTTTCCTGTTGTTATCTCCTTTACTGAAAGTAAGCTTTCTTCGAACAGTGTAAATTTAAATGTTGCTAAAGAAAATGCTTTATGATGATTGGCATCAAATAAATTACCTTATAAGTCTTATCTTTCTTTCCAGAGTCATATGGATGCTTTGTACAACTTGATAGACGATAGCTAGACTGACATATTGTGTAAAGGCATGGTATGGAATCATGATTTATTACAGTGGTGGGCAACGTGTAGCCTGTGGGCACATCTGCCTGCCTAGCATTGCCAGAATTTAGTGGTAAAATGATCCAATATTGGCGTTGCAATATTTTGTGCTTTTGTTTTAAAATTAATGGGAGGACTGGGAGCAGGGGAATTTGAGGGGAGGAAAGTACTCCCATTTACTTAATACCCAACCCCCTCAAAAAACAGCTATCATTTTAATAAAATGCAAAATTAAATTTGGTTTTGAGGAAACCACAGATAGTAAACTGTAACTATCATACCAGGAATTCATATTAATGACGAGTTCATTCCACCCAGTGTGGTATGAATGGCTTTGAGAGGTGGCAAATGCCAAAATTAATGTTAACACTCAGAAAAGTTCATGAGTAAAAGTGCAGATTAAAATTAATTGTCCTTTTCAGGAAGTTCTTGTTTTAACCAGCTGTGACACATGTGTCATAATACTTGAAACTGATGGAAATTTCCATATAAATGTGGTTAGCACTGTAACTGTAAGCAAGAAGATGCAGCCAGTGTTTGTTTGTGCACATCAACAGCAAATTTGTGCATAAGCAAAAGAACGGAGGAACCTCTTGGTAAAGGATGCTTTTTGATCCAAAACTTTTCAGAAGCCTTCTTCGAGTAAAACTTTTGAATGGTAGTTGTCAGCTTGATGTGTAAATGTTTAGGTTTGTTTTTCCTCTCTTATCTTGTATGCAGTGACTAGAAATTTTAGAACTTTATTTTGTCAACCCAATAGAATGTTGGAAATAAATTGTGGATCCTGATTCTGCCTGCCTGTCTCCTAGCTAAATAGAACAGGATCACATTGTTGCATGGGAAGAAGCCAGCTTTAGAAAAAATGAGTTTGAAAATGGATCTGTGCAGAGAGAAAAAAAATCCCCAATTTTCCTTAATGCATTCTTATGGAAGAGGAAGTTGGGCAATAACTCAGCATGTTGCTGAGGATTCCAGTCTGACATCTCCTTTCCCATCAAATGATGTAGAACTGCACATTTGCAGTATGCCTGGGCTTCCCAGTATACATCAGTAAATGAAATCACAACATTTTATTTCATTATTCAGAAGAAAGTAGAAACACTCCCACTGCTGGTAAAGTGGCTGGAAGAATTCC
>NW_015387213.1:68247-95162 GCF_001527695.2 Protobothrops mucrosquamatus
AAGTTGGGCAATAACTCAGCATGTTGCTGAGGATTCCAGTCTGACATCTCCTTTCCCATCAAATGATGTAGAACTGCACATTTGCAGTATGCCTGGGCTTCCCAGTATACATCAGTAAATGAAATCACAACATTTTATTTCATTATTCAGAAGAAAGTAGAAACACTCCCACTGCTGGTAAAGTGGCTGGAAGAATTCCAGCAATTGTGCACTACATATTTCCCTTCTGTGTTTAAAATGCAATTTTACAAAATAGCTAAAAATTGGGAATTGGGAAGTGTGGGTTGAGATACAGGAGCAAATAACTTTCCTTTTTATTTTGATCATTATATTCCTGAAAGTAAAGATGCTTTTTTCCCCTCTAGCATGTTTACATGTGAGATATCTGAGGAATATTTGTGGATAAGATTGCACTTTCACTTAACATGTTTTGAAACTCAAGTACTTTGGCCACCTAATAAGAAGGAAGGACTCACTGGAGAAGGGCCTAATGCTGGGAAAGATTGAGGGCAATAGAAGAAGGGGACGACAGAGAATGAGGTGGCTGGATGGAGTCACTGAAGCAGTAGGTGTGAGCTTAAATGGACTCCAGAAGATGGTAGAGGACAGGAAGGCCTGGAGGAACGTTGTCCATGGGGTCGCGATGGGTTGGACACGACTTTGCAACTAACAACAACAACAACAACAAATCATGGAAAGCAGGAAGACTAGGATTAGGGCTACACATGTTTTTAAATAACTTCATTGTTCCTAAATGAAATGATTTTCCCAAGGGTAGAAATGTTACTCTGCCTATAGAACAGAGTTTAAATAAAGTGCTCTACATTTTGAATCTCTGTGACATTAAAAGTTATAGCTTAATAAAGATGGAAAATATCAGATATGTTAAAGGCAAAGCGTTCACATCTCTTGAAAAACTTTTGTTTTTAATTAGCCTATTTTTAGAAACACAAAATAACTCGAGTGCTTAGTGCAACAATGGAAATACCCAGTACTTCTAGTTCACATTTCCCATTGTCATTGTTTCTCAACTTCAGCAATTTTAAGATGTGTGCACTTCAACTCCCAGAATTCCCCCAGCCTGCTCAATGTTGTTTCCTTGTCTGGTCATTATCCCATTCAACATTCTGGCTGGGAGAATTCTGGGAGCTGAAGTCCTCACATCTTAAAATTGCTGAGGTTGAGAAACATTTACATTGTTCTGTTCAGCCTTCCATCCTACATCCCAGTATGTTGTGCTTTTTCTTCCAACTCTATATCCACCATATGTCGTAATGTGTAGACTGGTTAAATATGTATTTGACATTGCTTGCTAACAGGGAGAGTTCTGTAGTTTGTACCAAAGCAACTCAATTTCAAGAGGTTAGCATAGAAGGCTTTGCTTTTAACAGAAGTATCTCAGAAGTGGAATGTTAAACATTATCAGTACTTTTGTCCTTCAACAAAATTGATGTGGGAGACTGGAAAAAAAATGGAAGGATGAACTAAAATGTGCATTTGTAAAGCTGAATAGAAATATTGGCTGCATTGGCTTGCAGATTCAAATGCCCCTGTGTCTCAGAAGAACTGCTGTGTATTTGGTTGGAAAAAATCAGTAAATATAGTCTGTAATAATCATTAGCTGAGACATGGCTTTAAATAGTAGCTCCAAAGGAGGAACTGAAGTTTTGAAGAATATTTTAAGCTAATATAAGTGTTCTAAATCCTTTTCCCTGCATTTTTTGTAATTCTGGGAATACTGATGTTCATTTTAGCTGTTCTGCTGATTTTTCCTCATGCCAATTTATAATCCATCTTTTCTCAATAATCTTTTCTGATATTATAAGTAAACTTGGGATCAGTGCTCCATCTGCTTAAAGATACTGTCTCTGAGTTGCTTCCAAGCACTGGAATGCACTCCCTTAGAAGTTGTACTGGGTCTCATGCCTTCTGCTTTTAGGAAAAGAAATAAAACATTTCATTTTAAGCAGATTAGTTTGAATTAGTAGTCATTTAAAACATTTTAACAAGATTTTAATCATATAAGTTATATTTTGTTAGTTATCTTGAATGCTATCTAGGTTGAAATGCATATTAATTGTGAATGACAACAGCTCTGACTCTACCATTTCTGTAAACCTGACTGAGCACAACAAACCAAGAAATCAACTCTAGAGAAAAGTTAAAACTACTTTTATTGAGATCAGCTATAATAACAGAACATTGGAAATCTGATTATGTTTTCCCTCCTCCTTTTACTTATAGTTAGATGAATTGGGGAGATATCTGCCAGAGATACTCCCAAATGTTATCTGACTGTTGGGGACTTAAAATATGTTATATTTCTTGTCAACTTGGCAACAAAAGCTTGCATATCTCCTTCAAGGTCATCTTCCTTACGCTCCGTAATACAGTTTTAGTTGATTTACTCAGGATAAATATATTTATTATGTGCACATTAATCGATCACCAAGTTTGGTACCAAAGAATTTAAGGAGAGGGATGGTGTTGAAATATATACAGGTAGTCCTCAGCTTGTGACTGAGTTGCTTAGCAAACAGAGGTATGACAGATCTCCCCAGAGTTATTTACAACCTGGTTTTGAAGTTCCAATGGCTTTTCTCCACCCCCCCCAGCAGTCATGTGATCGCATTTTGGATGCTTGGCAGTCACCTGATTTTACAGTTATTTGCAGCATCCCTTGTGACCGTGATTTAACGTGTTTTTTTGCCTGAAACCAGCATTTACTTCTGGTTTCCAGCAAAATGCCCATTGTGTACAATGGGTTCATTTAACCATGGTATTTGCTTAATGACCGCCACAAGAAAGGTGGTAAAATAGGGTGTGGTCTCGTGGTAACCTGCTTAATGACTGACATGACTTATGATATAATTCCACGTTTAATAATTACAGTTGTAATTTAAGGACTACCTATATGTGATTTCTGTACTTGGCAATGGATTAAAAATATTTTAATAACATATTCATAGAAAGACATTCTGGTGGTCTTTCAATCCTACTGTTTAGCTCCTCAAAGAAAACAGTTCAGTGGCATGTAAGGAACAGCCTCCTCCCTTGAGTTTCAGGTGCGATGGACGGAGCCCAGGTATCTGTTTTCAGTACTAGGGATGAATCACAGTTGACAACTGCAACTTCTCCACACCCCGTGCCCTGAGAGCAAAGGGAAATAGCAGTTTGTGTCTCTGCTGTTGTTGACATCATTGCATACACACCTTCTATTTTTATGACTGGGAATGCCCTTAGAGAAGGATGTCCTTAGGAATGGGAAATCTAGGCAATCCAATCTGGTAACTACAGTACTAGAAGAACTAGAAATTTAGAAACTGAAATTAATATACACAAAATGAGTTCCTTATTTATGTGTGTGCATGTGTACATTGTTTGAACATTTTGCATGTTTAGTATTTAATATTTACTACAAATGTGATTACATATGTGGACCAAAATGGTTCTGTAGGCAATCTATCTCGTTTTAATGGATTCTAAAATGCCACCCCTCAAGTGCCTACATGTTGCCAGAGTTGCCATCCTCCTCTACTCGACTTGGGGTCTTCTCTCTGTGTACAAACTAGTGTGGAATCCCTCACCCCCCCCCCAGTCATTAACTTAAAGGCTTTCTTTGTCAAGCATGTCGGTGTAATGCAATTAAATAAGGACAGCAGCCATCTGGTCTGCTTTTTCTCAGACTGGGGAATGCAGCGTGCACATGCTCCTGCAAAGGCCGAGTTGAGGCATTTTCTCCTTTCCCACCCTGCTGAGAGCCCAGGGGCACTGGTGATGCTGGGAAAAGGATGAGACTCTCCTAGCCTTTGCTTTCTGTATTATAAAAAAATATTTTAGAGCAGGGGTAGTCAATCTTGGCTCTTTTATGACTCGTGGACTTCAACTCCCAGAATTCCTGAGCCAGCTGCTTGTTCAGTGTGAGGCACATTCAGGACTAGATGGGAGATTAGCTGTGCTCCTTTTGAGCCAGATGACTCAGTGACTGTTCGACTAAAGTAACCTCTGACCTCCATTTTGTGAGACTCTGAAAAACATTTCATTGCAGAAACTGGACTTCTGCTGTTTGGAAAGAAGACTTTTTATGCCTCTCTGGGTTACTGCATTTCTCCCCTCCCTTTTTTCCATAAAAGAAGCTGGAACAAAGGAACTGTTGAGTTTGCTTGTTCTTTAGGCATTGATAGTCATTGGTGAGAGGACATCTTTCCCTTCTATTTCCTGGTCAATAGCACAAAACTGCTGTGGTTGTGGTGATGGCAAATTACGAACTCCATGAGAGCCGCTCAATATCTTTCTCCCCTTTACCTTGCATTCCTGCTGTACTAACGTTTTCTTTCAGCAAAACTCTCCAAAGTAGCATGGAATATTGTTTTACCATAAAATGAAGTTGTTTGCTGGCAAGTCCAGTCGCAATATTACTTTAAAACTTGTTTCAAAAGGGCTAAAATAGCACGTGGTGAATTAAGTGAGATAAGAGGTTGGATGTGAAATATTTAATTTTTGGTCACTTATACCAGTTTAACTGAAGAGATCCTGTGTTTAATAAACTTCTTGCATTAAAAAACCTACAAGTAGGAAATATTTTTTTCTTGTTCTTTTCTTTGGGGCTTCAGTCTTCTGTAAACACATTGTTTCTGGCTTGTAGGCAAGAAAAATATGTGTACTTCCCATATTTATTTTGTCATACAAACAGAAGCATTTTGAAATGGAACTATTCATCTGAAAAGATGTTTGCCCTCTGGAGGAGGATTTTACAAACCCTCTGTTTCCAGTAATAACATGGAAACCTAGCCTAACTAAGCAGCAATTCGTAACTATATTTGATTGATCTTTGGACCTTTGAATAGAATATAGCTGGAAGGGACCTTGGAGGTCTTCTAGTCCAGCCCCCTGTTTGAGCAGGAGAACCTATACCAGTGATGGCGAACCTTTTAGAGACCGAGTGCCCAAACTGCAACCCAAAACCCACTTATGCATCGTCGGGTGCTGGGTGGGTGTGGCCCATTTGGTGGGTATGGCCCATTGGGTGGGCGTGGCTGCAGTGGTAACGACAGACTGGGTGGGACTAAAAAGTTCAATCAATCAATTCCAACTTTGCGAGATCTTTTTTTTCCCTGCAATAAGTTGAAATTGATTGATTGATTGAACCTTTTTTTGTGTGTACACGGCGGCGGAGGCCTAAAGCGAAAAGGTTTTATAAAACCCAGCTGACGGCCTAGGACTGGGGCGACGACGCGCGTGCCCACAGAGAGGGCTCTGAGTGCCGCCTCTGGCACCCGTGCCATAGGTTCGCCACCACTGACCTATACCATTTCAGACAAGTGATTGTCTAGTCTCTTCTTAAAAAATTCTAGTGATGGAGCGCCCACGATTTCTGAAGGCAAGCTCTTCCACTGGTTAATTGTCCTCACTGTTAGGAAGTTTCTCCTTAATTCTAGGTTGCTTCTCTCTTTGTTCAATTTCCAACCATTGTTTCTTGTCTTGTCCTCTGGTGCCTTAGAGAATAATTTGACACCCTCTTCTTTGTGGCAGCCCCTCAAATACTGGAATACTGCTATCATGTCTCCCCTATTTCTTCTTTTCTTTAGACTAGCCAAACCCAAGTCCTGCAGCTGTTCTTCAAATGTTTTAGTTTCCAGGCCTTTGATCATTTTAGTTGCTCTTTTCTGAACTTTTTCCAAAGTCTCAACATCTTTCACCAGGAATTATCAGGAAATTTATATTTATATTCCCAATGATTGAATGGTCATTGAGATGTGCCTGCTCATCACCATAGTACTATATCTCTTTGGTTCTTTATGTACACCTGATGGCATGCAGACATCCAGACAGGTTCTGTATTATCATCACTTAGTGCTTTGCTAATAAATTGCTGGGCATAGAAGATGCTTTAGATCAGTGTTTCTCAACCTTGACAATGTTAAGGCATGTGGACTTCAATTCCCAGAGGCTGTGGAATTCTGGGAGTTGAAGTCCACATGCCTTAACATTGTCAAGGTTGAGAAACACTGCTTTAGATTCTCATTGGATATGGTGCTCATAGAGAAGGGAGAGCAACAAATACAGAGTTGGCAAAAAGGAGAAGTGTTTTTCCCTGTGACTTGAGAAGTAGCTGAAGTGTTACACTAGGTTGAATATTGTTCTCAAGATTTTGATTTCTGTAAAAAGGACACGTAGTCTCCTCCAGCACCTCCCTGAAGTAGAATAACCATTCCAATAATATAAGCAGAGAAAGAAAGCCCATTTATCAGACAAAGACATTTTGATAAGTAGCAATATCTCTGGTGGCTTGTGCTTGGCCCCCAATTGTCAATCTTTTCATTTCTCCTTCTAGCCATTTTAGATGCTGTTTTTTGCACTTAGTTTTTTTTGTTTTGTTTCTCCAGCTAGTTTATGTGTTTCTGCTTGGAATAAAGGACCAATATATATTTTTTTAAAAATCTATAATTCTATATTGGAAGCTGCACTTTGTCTGGCCTTTGAAAGTTCTTGGCTATGTGCAATTTGAATTCCCAGTTAACTGATTTTGTGACTTAAGATCTTTTGTCCTAAGAGCCTGGCAACCTTTTACAACCTTCCTACCTAAGATAGAATAAATTGCTATAAAGATGGAGATTGTTTAGCTAATGTTCCTCAATGTACAACATGAATAATGAGTAACAACATGAATAACAATCACAAGATTGCATCCCAGGCACCAAAGTAGGCATATACTTTCTTGAAGTGCAACAAAATTGGACATAGTAGATGTATTGCCATTGAGTGAAGAACAAAGGAGAAATTGGGGCAGTGGTAGGAGACATTTTGAGAAAAGACTAAAATCTTTTACCTGCCACCTTTCCACCAGTAGATTAGGATTAATATTTTGCTATCTTTTTTATTCACTTATTTCTCTCTCTCTGAATAGTTAAATGTGAATGTTCAATGGTGTTTTGAATGTATGTAAACCATAGTGTATTGTAGTGAGATGATACTATGTTAATGTCGAAAATAAATAATGCCATATGTGATCTATCTTCTCTAATTTTAGCTAATGAAAAACCTGGCCTCAAAGTACTTGTGGATGAACTGTAAGAAATTGTATTTTTAGCACTTAGTTTTTTCCCCTGTTACAATGCAAAATGCAACGTTGGAGGACTGAAAAAAAAAACCATGTGGAAACTAATTCTGTAAAATGAGAAAATGTGTTCAGAAGGAAATGCCCAAGTTTGTCTTTATCCAAACTTGATATCTGAATATCAAAAAGTGTGGACTTGAGATACTGCTCTGTGCAAAAATCTCCCAAAACAAAACAAAAGACTTTCCTGTAAATGGCCCTTTCACAGTTGTTTAAATTTCTTAATTGAGCAGATTAAAATCACATGAACCCTCTTCCCCAATTGGTCATTGGTTTTTGTGTGCATGTTTCCAAAAAGTAAATGAAAGCCACAATAAAGGATAACCACAATAACAATAATTCAGGTAGGCTTTATATCCCTTAAATCATGGTTGGCTAATGCTATGAAGTTATTGTAATTCAGTTAGAACAGTTAGAACAATTAATCAGTGGAACAACCTGCCTCCAGAAGCTGTGAATGCCCCAACATTGGAAGTTTTTAAGAAGAGACTGGACAGCCATTTATCTGAAATGGTATGTTTCCTGCCTGAGCAGAGGATTGGACTAGATGACCTCCAAGGTCCCTTCCAACATCATCATCATCAGCAGCAGCAGCATAGAACTGAATTCTGTTTCTGTCAACTGTCTCTGGCTTTGATATGAGTGGCAAAGCGATGGCAGAACAGATTTAATGCAAGGTCTGCCATTTCTCTCTAGGTTTATTGTTTTTTCATTTTTTGTTAATAATTTTATTGACACATTTAATAAGCACAGTAAAAACTAATACAAACTAAACTAGAAGAAAAGAGAAAAGGAAAAGTACAGAAAAAAAGAAAAACAGAAAAGAAAAAAGCAACAAAGAAAATAAGAAATAAATGGCTTCTAACGTTCATCACACTGAGTATACTATTTTTTTATCCTCTTTTGAAGCAGCAAATAAAAAAATATTTTCTCCCCATAGATTTTTATCTATACATAATTTAGAAATTATCATTTTTTTAATCCTAGTTCAGCAAAAAAACAATTAGGAGTTACCAGAAATATCAAATAGTTTATTTCTGATCAAATAATCAAACTTCATATTCCTTCTTTATGCTCTGCACAATCTTGACCTTTAAATTATTTCTGTGACACCCAGGATTTGATCTTTCATCATTCTTTAGCATTTAAAAGGAGTCTTTAAAGCTTTTATCAGATTACTTTGTAAATCCCATAAAGAGGCTTCATCCAGAATTTTTTGTTGCAGCTGTTCTATGTCAAGGTCCTTTTCTTGATTTGGCTTTCGTATTCCCATTTTAGTAATTTCAGTTTTGCTGTCTTCCATACCTTCAAACTCTACAATGTCTATGTCAGGTAAATTTTTTTAAAAGTTTTCTCACCATATGCTAAAAGTCAAAATCTCTATTCTTTCTGAGATATTAGTTATTAATATTTCAGTCCAGTTTAAAAAAACTTTTTAAAAATAAAACAAAGTTATACTGTAGCCAGCTTAGTCATTTTAATTCTTTTTTGCCTGGTTCATTAGTTCCCTCTAGTGTCCATTTGCAATATTCATAAAACTTCAGTTTCTAACAGGCTTAATTCCATTTCAGTCCATGAGTTTATTATTTAATTATATTTTTGCTTTGCAAGTCTTACAGCAAAAATAACCAATATTCCAAATCTCTCTGAACTCCCAATCTGTTTAAAACTTTCTTAAATCAAAATCCCTTTTTTGCCTTTGGCTAATTGCATATTATTTTAAATTCTTAAGTCTGCTTAAAATTTCTTAAATCTGAAGAAGGTAAAACTCACTATGTGTCAAATTAAGCTTGCTGTTTTGAAGGTCTCTAATATCCATAAAGTGGTTAAATTGAACATTTCCAAATGTATTTAGAAAGTGAGTTGGCTGGCTTTATATCCTTATGAAAGGCCCCAGCACTGTGGAGAACATGTTGTCTCCCCTAGCTTTTAGTGCTGATACCTGCAGGAGACTGTTTCATGATCTCCTCATGAGGCGTTGCCATTCAGAGCACTTGTGAGAATCTCCCAAATCTCTCTTTCTCCAGAGATTCAATGGACTGGTCTACTTGCTGATCTTTTCTTCTTCATGGTAGTCGTCACCTCCACTTGTTGTCAGTCAGCCATAACTCTCACTGGGAGGAGCTGCTTCATTGTCTTTTTATTATATTTTCACTAAGTGGACCAACTTGCACATCTTTGTGTGGCTTAAGAAAATTAATATATTCAATTATTGTAATTCTATCAATGTGAATATTTCCAATATAGATTCTGCATTTTTCCTTCACCAGGCCAGATTTAGGAAATCAAGAACCATATGCTTCTAATTGGTGTTACTGTATTTGTCTCTTTGCAGAAGCAGGACGAAGCTGAAGGTGAAGATGAATTGGAAATTGCTATTGACAACACTGCTTTCATGGACGAATTCTTTTCAGAGGTAAACATTGCCGAGAAAAGAAAAAGTAGCTCTGAAATTAAAGCTGGGGCTTCAGAATAATAAAAGTGTGGAACATTGTGAGATCTATTTAATTGTGCTGTGAAAGCTCTTACTGGAAGAGATGCAAAAACTTCAGAGATTCAAATAGAGTAATGCCGGAGGAACCATGGGCTGCAACTTACCTACTTAATCTTCCAGGGCCCACAAAAGGTCATTGCCAATCTGGCCCTCAAATTGTCTTTTTCCCCCCAGCTTGGAAAGCAGTTTATGAATTTTCAAGTGTGGGGGTGTAAACATTTTGACTCTCAGAGAGTTCTTCCTCCAATTTCTACTGCTAATTTTTTGGGGAAAATATTTAACATTATTTGGTTAGTTTAGCAGCCATTTTGCCACTGGATGTTGGTGGTACAATCTCACTGAGCAAATTGCTCAGTTCCAGCAGTCCTGATTGAAACAGAGGTGGCCAGTTCCAGCTTCTTTAGCACGTTGGGCAAAAGCCAGATTCACTTTTTTTCCTTATAACATGTTTAGCCTGTTTTTTTTGCCAAAAGTCTCCGGAGTGGAGTCCATACATTTAATGCAGCGAGAGTCAGAGAGAGTGTAATGCCCTCTCCATCAGCCTATCCGTAGTCTAGGAGAAAAATTAAAAGAGAGAATTGAACTTGGACACCAATTCTTAAATTTCAGTTGCAGGTCTTATATAATGTCCTGCTGGTTATTCAGGAAGAAGAGCCTTGGGAGAGCTATTTTATTTTAATCAGAGTTGGTAGAATGCTCCTAATTCCCATCTCATTTATTTTGCTAAATGGGAAGCTTTAGACAATGTATGCTCAATAGCCCTCTTACATTTCCTTGCTGTGGGCTTCTTGGAAGATCAGCAAGGGGCAGACAGACAGAGAAAGGGGGCAGGAAGCAATAAAGGAAGCAGTGCAACTTCCATCACTTGCTATTTTCTTTAGTCCAGTATTTAAAAAGGAGATACTGGGCAAAACAAACTATAGACACTGCTGCTGTTACCTTTCTTATCTCCAGTGCCTATGAAATAAAAAGATGAACCTGGAATCTTTATATAAAAAAAATGACTATGTCTGGTTTGGTCTAAAAAAGATTTAAGCTTAAAAGAGTTACTGGGGGGCCCCTCATGGTCCACGAGCACCATTTCCCCCACCATATCAACTGCTAATACTAGGTCTGCAAGTTACCTATGACAAAAAGTTAGGCTTAGAGTTAGGGTAGTTGAGTAGTTGTTGAGGATGATAATAATTATAACGATAGGGTGAGGCAAACTGTTGTGATGCTAGGAGCAATGAAGAGCATAGGTCTGAATTCTGCATTAGTGTTCATGAAGCCATAAAGAGTGAATGTGAACATAATCTTAAAAATATTGCCTTTAAACATATATGCCATTTGTATATATGAGTGTGGAGTAAATGGTCAGTCCCTAGTGCATATATATGTCTAGATTGGCCACCTGGGAAACTGATTCTACTGATAGATCAAAATACCTTACAAGAGAGCATCTTTCAGTTGTACGAACCAGAAGCAAAGCTCACACTTTTACTGACATTGCTGAAAATAATAGAACACTTTGACTGAATATTGATTTTTTTCCCCCAGCTTGTAGCTGGGATGGTGGGAGTAAATAGAAGATGAATTGCACTTTTGCTTGATGCAGAAAAAGGGGAAAGGTCTGCCTTGTTTTGTAAAATTTGCCCTTCAAATCATTGCCTGCAGAATGAGGCAAGAATATCATACAATTGCCTCCAATGATAAGAAAACACTCTCCGCCACTTGCATGATGGTCATTGCTGCTGCTATTGCTGTTTCTGTATGAATTCCTGTAATGAAAATGAGCTTTGAGCCTTCAACTGATTTGACGGAATTTGGTCTTCCCTTCTTGGCCTGTGGCAGTGATTCTTTCTCAGCATCTTTTCATAATTTGCAGATTGAAGAGACTCGGCAGAATATTGACAAAGTTTCAAAGAATGTAGAAGAGGCAAAAAAGCTGTACAGCATTATCCTGTCTGCTCCTATCCCTGAACCAAGTGAGTAGGATGCAGTGTTTTGAAAATTCTGAGCCTAAATCCTTCTCCCCAATTTTCTCTAAACATTATCTCTGTGTCAGGTAAAAGTAGAAAGATGGTTGCAGCTTCTGGAAAAAGCTAAATTCTTCGCCATCTTGAATGGATTCATCTAGACTGGTGTGTGTGTGTGTGTGTGTGTGTGTGTGTGTGGTGCAATGGAGAAATAATCTTTACTGCTATTCTCCTACTGGTATTAGAGGAAATCTATTTGTGTTCTGTAGAGACAAAGGATGACCTGGAGCAGCTGACAGCAGAAATCAAGAAAACGGCCAATGCTGTTCGAAACAAACTTAAAAGTAAGAGACCTCTTCCTGGAAGAGGCTGGGTTTGTTTTATTTGTATTGCTTAAACAATTACCAAATTTTATTTGTGTTGCTTAAATGTTTGCTGGTTGCTTAGCTGCCTTTACATGCCAGATGCGAATCCTGTGAGCATATAATGAATTCCATAGACATCTTCTCCAGTCTCTCTGCCCTCCACATGTGTGGAGCTGAAAGCCAATCACAGTGAAGGATGCCCACCTTCAGGAAAAGTTTTGTAGCCATTACATAAAGGGAGGGTACTGTTCCCTTTAAGTACCAAAATCAAATCCATGCTCAAAGCTATCACAATTAGGTTTGTTCTTCCTGCCTGAACAACCTATCACTCCAAATGCTAACAAGTGACTTAAGATTCACAAGAATACAGTACTAGAAGTCATATTGAAGAGCTTTTATTCTTCCCAGTTTAGCTCTGCATTTTGTTTCCTTTGTTTACACTATAGTACAATACTGTACTAGTGTCTATTCTAAAATTAGTATTTTTTTCTTAAGCCTTTCTTTGCCTTTCCTTCTGCAATTAGATGTGTTGAAAAACCGAATGTTTATTTATATGGCACAAAGAGGGTGATTTTTAGTCCCTGCTTATATCCCTATCTAGATATCTTTAAACTATGTTTAAAGTTTCTAATCACTTCTCATTGATAAAACAACTCCAACCTGGGGATACAACCATGGAAACAATTTAGATAAAATTATAAACTTTCTAAAAAAATTCCCACATTTTAAAACTTTTAGATTAGTTTTAAATCCCTGTGAAGCAGGTCATAACAAGCAGAGTATCAACAGATACAACCCAAAGAAGGGGTTAACTCTGCAGAATATAGCCAGTGTTCCTTTCAGACTGTGATACCTCCTCATTTTTCTTGGCTGCATAGGTATGGAGCAGAATATTGAGCAGGATGCGGCTCGATCATCAGCTGATTTGCGGATACGGAAGTCCCAGGTGAGTGGAGCTCCATGGTGGTTCCAACCACCAAATTAAGCACTGAAACCCACCTTTAATTAAAAGGGAAGTAAAGTGACAATTTAAACGTAGCAGGTGAATTACTAGATACAAAATACTTTTTAATTTTGAAGGACTGCGGGATTGGAGCTGTTTTTAATGCTTTGACAAAAATGTGATAATTTTAAATACCTGGAAAATAATTTTGGGGAACAAATAGAAGTAATGGGTTTTTCATGTTTTTCAAAATAAAAGGAAAAGGAAAAAATAAATTAGCTAGAAGATACAGTATTTAGTAACTATTTTAGACACAAATTAAGGCATATTTAAATTGTCATTTACAAAAAAACCCCCAAAACAAAACAAAGGCTGTAGATTTTATTTGAAATGGAATGAAAGCCAGGGTCTTTGAAGCATGACTTATTTTTCTTATCACCAGCATTCAGTTCTTTCCCGAAAATTTGTGGAGGTGATGACTAAATACAATGAGGCACAGGTTGACTTCCGGGAACGGAGTAAAGGGAGAATCCAACGGCAGCTTGAGATCAGTAAGGCTTTTTCTGTTTCCCTTAGATATCACCTGAGTAATGTAGGATCTTGAAAGATTGGAAGAGAAATGATTCTGCCTTGTTTTTAAAAATGGAACTCTTCTGATAGAGGCATAACACGGACTTGGGATCTTCTAGAATCTTGTTGTTGAACTCTCCTTATGATGTTTCCATTCATGGGAGTCGAAATACATCCCATTTGCTCTCCAAGTTGAGAAAATGGCTCTGCGCCATTTATTTGATATTGGTCCTTCATCTGTCATGACATTTGAATGGCACTGAATTTTGATACTCATTTCAATATGTCTGGACAGGTATCAGCAAGAGAATGCCATGCAAACTTCATCTCAGTACTTAAATTAGTTACCTCCATGCTTAGCTGCTGATTTTTGAAAACCAGTTGGCCATTACTCCCATTTTAAACCTACTCTACCCTTTTGGGCCTTAAGCAGTAAGAATAGCTTTAAAATGAAAATTGAAATCCTCAAGATGTTGACTTGTTAGTATCAGTATATTATGTAAACCAGGAAAGTGGATAGATTCAGTTATAGTACCAACAGGTGCACAACTGGAAGACTGAAGGTCCGGGTTAAGGACAGATCATTATGGAGAGAAGCTATGGGGCTTTGTCTTTAGTGCATTTATTTTTAGATTCCTGCTCCTTTTTTGCATCATACAATCTAACATTTCCTGAAAATCATTTGGGTTTGTAACCCAAACGATGGCAGCACGTACAGGGAGTCCTCAATTTATAACCATTCTTTTGGTGACCATTTGAAGCTACAATGGCATTGAAAAAATGACTTATGATTGGTCCTCTCATTTACAACCGTTGCATCATTTTATTTATTTATTTATTTATTAAATTTCTACGACACTGATCTTCCCTGGAGGGGACTCTGGGTGGCTATCATCATTCCACTGTCACGTAATTAAAATTTGGGTGCGTGGCATGTATTTATGATGGTTGCAACATCCCAAGATCACATGATTGCCATCTGCAACCTTCCCAGCTGGCTTCCGACGAGCAAAGATAATGGGGGAAGCCAGATTCACATAATGAAAACATACAAAACATACTTAACTGCAGTGATTCACTTATCAGCCATGACAAAAAAGGTCATAAAATAAAGTGCAATTCACTTAACGATCACCTTGCTTAGCAATGGAAATTCTGAGTCCCGATGGTGATTGTAATTTGAGGCCTACCTGTACATAGTAATGTACATCTCCATTCATGCTCTCAACCAAGACACCTCTTGACAGCATCAAAAATATTCACCCATAAAGACATTAAATTAACTAGGTGACAGCACACATTCTTGGCTGTCTTCTTGCTCAGTGCTGAACCATTTGCCAAGCCCTCTGTATATTTTCATATGTGCTTTATTTTCATCACATATATCCTTCTGCATTCATTTACCAATCTTCCATTCTGTTTACACAAAATGCGCTTTCATTGAAACTTGTGTGTTTTCTCTAAACTACCAAATGTATGATAATCACATTATTCCTCATATTAAAAATAATATTTTACCCAATTTTCTTTTTTTTTTATTATTTTCATTTTATACACTTCGGATATGCTTTTATGGAACAACAAATTACAGCAGAATAATGACTGTTTATATGTCATTAGTGCAGTTAAGCATTATATTTCCTCCTGCCTATTGTGTATTAATTCTTACAATGGGCATGAACATGTTCATTCATAGTATAACAGTTGACATTCTGGTTTTCTCTCTTTTCCTTGGGATACAGCTGGAAAAAATACAACAGATGAAGAACTAGAGGAAATGTTAGAGAGTGGAAATCCATCAATATTCACCTCTGGGGTAAGTGTGTATGTGAAGCAGGCTGGGGGCAGGGGGGATGTTCATAAGAAAGAACTTTATGATCCTAAATGCCAGGAAATGCTGGTGGTTTGCAAGAAGGATGGTTTGGGGTTCCCCCCCCCCCCTAATGGTGTTGAGTGTTATTGATTGTAGCCATAGAAGAATGAATGAGTTGGATGGGAAGTGAAAGTGAAAAATATATATACAGGTAGTCCTCGACTTACAACAGTTCATCTAATGCAGGCATGTCAAACTGCCAGCCTGTGGGCCGGATGCGTCACTCCGAAACCGTGCCCACCCCATTGCCGGCAATGGGGAAAAAGTCGCGATACGTCGCGCAACATCACGTGACATTGCGAGTTTGACATGCCTGCTCTAGTGGCTGAAAATAGTGACACAGGACTGTTTTCCACATTTACGACCATTGCAGCATCCCCATGATCACCTGATCAAAATTCAGATGCTTGGCAACTGACTCGTGTTTATGATGGTTGCAGTGTCCTGAGATCATGAGAGCATCTTTTGCGACGATCGGACAAACAAAGTCAGTGGGTAAACCAGACTCACTTAACAACCGTGTTACTAAGTTAACAATTGCAATGATTCACTTAACAACTGTGACAAGAAAGGTCCTAAAATGGGTCAAAACTCACTTAACAAATGTCTCACTTAGCAACATAAATTTTGGGAACAATTGTGGTTTAAGTTGAGGACCACCTGTATATCTCAGAAGGAAGAAGCTAAACAGGGACAAAAGAAAGTATATGCTGAATATTGTTCAGGATCATTGCAGAAAAGGCATTTCTTCCATGCAATGGTCTCTGGATCTTCCCTAGATCATGGATTCCCAGATCTCGAAGCAAGCGCTGAGTGAAATTGAGGGACGACATAAAGACATTCTGCGACTTGAGAATAGCATCAAGGAGCTTCATGACATGTTTGTGGACATTGCCATGCTGGTAGAAAATCAGGTAACTGAACCTTGGTGGAAGGATGCTGGAAAAATAACCAAGAAAATTAAAAGAGCCCCTGTTTCAGAAAAAATAACATCTTAGGGGACTGAAATGATAGATCCTTGCAAAGAAACGGGAAAGGGAGAGGACAACGAGTACATTTCCTATAAGTCCACCTCAAGATCTTGTCATATTGCCAGTGCTCCAGATCTGTCATTTTCTTTGCTGCTTGGAAAAACAAAACAAAAAAATTCAACTGGCATTATCATTTCCAGATGAAGCAAAATATGAATATAAAAAGCAATGTGTGTTCCCCAAATAAGGCTAAGGCTTTTTATAATACTCTAGGGGCTTGGGAAGAAAGAGGCATTCAATGGCACTGTTAACATAAAATAAGGGAGGGCTTAAGCATGGGATACTGAAATCCAAAACAGACTGTTCAGAATATAAGGAATTAAGAAGGTATACAGTGGGGGTAATGTTAGTCTAAGCCTGGGAGACCTGCTTCAGTTACTCAGCCACCGAAGCCCATTAGTAATTTGGGGCTAGTCATTATCTCTCAGTCTCACCCAATTTCTCAATCTTGGCCACTTTAAGCAACATGCTGGGTAGGGAACTCTGTAAATTAAAGTCTACATACTGTAAAGTTCCCAAGGCTGAGAAACACTGGCCTAATTCATTATACATGGGGTTACGGGGATAAAAGAGAAGAAGTTACTCATTCCTGAAGTTCTAGACAAAAACTGGGGCATAAATTGACTGAAAAAAGAAATAGCTTGAAATTGAGTGAATAGATGGCAAAATAATAGATAAGATCCAATTAAGGTAAGTTTAAGTATGCTTTTGGAATCATATAATTCTAATTAACACTCCAACACTGGAAGTGTTTAAGAAAAGATTGGACAGCCATTTGTATAGGGTTTCCTGCCTGAGCAGGGGGTTGGACTAGAAGGCCTCCAAGGTCCCTTCCAACTCTTGTTATTCTGTTAATTACAGCTGAAAAGACACTAGAGAAGGCAAATTTAAAACTTGAATACTTTCCATTTTAATATGACAGAACAGATCCTCTTGAATTTATTTAAGCAGGGCTTTGAATGTTAAAGCTGATACTATAAAAGTTTATGGCTTATTGATGTGCATGATGATTGTTTGGCTGTGCATATACTATATAATGGGAGACTAGAAACATAGCTGAGATAACTTGTGTATCAGAGGTAAGATTTATCTACACTTTTGCTTGCTGCATTGCACTATTCCATCTATAGTTTGATTTTTTTTCAAAAGGCCCTTTCCTATTTCACATGATGATGATGATGATGACTAATATAATCCTTGTTAGAATCAGTTATGGGTGAGAAGAAGTCTGCTTAATAGTATTTAGACTTTGATGCCAGTCTTTAAGGGTCTTTTCTTGTTTTTTGCTCACAATGCATTGCTGAGGAGATGGCAATCAAGTCAGTTTATGGTGAGTATATTTTTAGACCATGAACCTAGTTTGGGAGGGAGGCAGAGAATGTAAGAGAATTTATGCTTGATTATTGTGGCTGAAAGTCCTTGGATCTGAAACAAATTCTTACTCAGAGAGGCACCTCGCTAAGATGAAGAATTGGCATTTGGGGAGAGAGAGAGCATAGCTCTGCTATGAAAGGATGGCTGGATGAGAAAGAAATTCAAGAGAGACAGGATGTTTGGGAAGCTGTGGGTAACATTTGCAGTCCTTCTCCACAAAACTTTCTAGCATGTTCACATTCCTTCTCTTTCCCTTTTTAAAATTTCACAGGGTGAAATTGTAGATAATATAGAACTCAACATGATGCACACCATGGACCACATAGAGAAAGCACGTGAGGAAACCAAGAAGGCTTTAAAATATAAGAGTAAGGCACGCAAGGTGAGCCTCTCCTATAGATCTCCAGCTTGGCGCTCTCAGCCATGTTGCCAGTTTACACTTTTTGCTTCTGCCTCTTTCTTTGGCTTCTGCCATCTTCTTCCTCTTCAAGGGAGCCATGATTGACCGCATAGAGAGCAATATGGACCAGTCAGTAGGCTTTGTGGAGAGGGCTGTTGCTGACACCAAAAAGGCTGTAAAATTTCAGAGTGAAGCACGAAGGGTGAGAAGAATTACAGGAACCCAGCCCCATTTCTCCTGCTTTAGACCCTAGTCCCAGTGTTTATTGAACAGCAGATGTCTTTCTGTCAGCTTTGTGTTTTTAGATTCAGACCCATTTTTTTGTTCCTGCTCTTTCTGTTCCTCAGCCTACCCTGCAGCCACTTCAAAACCCATCCATGTTGTCAATAAATGTTATTATTTTGCTAAGCACTGCTTTGTTTCATGAGTGGTCATCTTATGTTCCTTCCCTTCAACATGAAGAAGATCTCTTCTTTCACAGCTCTTTTTAAAACATTTTAAATGTCTTTGAAGTGTGTGAGGCTTGAACTTCTCTCAAGCACTACTCCGAATATCTTCTACTTCTGCTTTAAGTTGTCTTTCCATTCTGTTATTGTGGTTTATGTGAAGGCTTATCCCTGCTAATTTTGGTAAACTATACAGAGGGTATAGCACAGTGGTGGCGAACCTATGGCACAAGTGCCAGAGGCGGCACTCAGAGCCCTCTGTGGGCACGCGCACCGTCGCCCCAGTCCTAGGCCTTCAGCTGGGTTTTATAAAACCTTTTCACTTTAGGCCTCCGCCGCCATGTGCAAAAAAAAAAAAAAAAAAAAAGTTCAATCAGTCCATTTCAACTTCTGGGAAAAAAAAAGATCTTGCAAAGTTGGAATTGATTGAACTTTTTAGTCCCACCCAGTCTGCCGTTACTACCGCAGCCACGCCCAGCCAATGGGCCACGCCCAGCCAATGGGCCACACCCACCCGGCACCCGACGATGCATAAGTGGATTTTGGGTTGCAGTTTGGGCACTCGGTCTCTAAAAGGTTCACCATCACTGGTATAGCACATGACTGTCGAAAATCCAACTTTTAGTAAAATTCTCCCTCAACTTTAATAATATATGGTAGGCAGAGGTTCAGTCACCTAAGAGTGCTTTTGACTTGGGAGTCGGTAAGTAGAATATATTGCAATTGGTAAAGGATGAGGTCTGCTTAGTTGTAAATGGCAAGGAGAACTAGTTTGCTTCTACTGTAGTTTTCGCTTCCTGCTGTAAGAAAGCCAGAAACTGAAAATACGTAGTTGAAACCCATTGTTCAGTGTAGTGTCACAGAACAGTGTGTCACTTTATTTCAATTTTTATGGCTGCTTCTCTCAAAAACATGGTTCTGAAAGGCTTGTGATAAATAAAAAAACTATGTTAAAGAACAAAATGTTTTCATGATGAAAAAATTAGCTGGTTTGGGGGATGTGGCACAAGAAAGCCTGAGAATTACAGCTTTTTGCATTTACCGTGCAGTGTATGACCTAAATTAAGACTGAAATTTATGTCTTACCAGGATCTGCTAGTACTTTTATATATAGAAAGAACATTAAAGCAGATTTGTAAAAATGAACTTGGAAAAATGAAACTCTAAATTGACAATTACAGGCACTCTGCTGGCTGAGGAAAGGATCTTCATTATGGCTTTGGCAGTTGGCTAAAGAAATAATCCACATTGGGTTATTGGTTACAAGGCTGTGAAGAGCATTGAGTTCTAAGGAAAATGGGAGTTTAGGAGCACACATAAGCATGCAAGTAGCACCTGTGGGTGACTCTTTAAATGATCCCAAGAAACTCAACTGCTTTAAGGAACTGATGAATGGTGCACAACCATATGCACACCAGAGCATCTTTTTTCTTTTGATTCCAAAGTCCTACTTTAATTAACAGCACATCTCTGATTCAGATGTTCAGGTTTGGATTGCAAATCCCATTTTAAATGCAGACTGGATCTGTATTATATTGTATCCTTGGCTATGTGTTTGCGTGTCTGCATGTAATATCTAAGGCAAACTTTGTATTGAAACAAGGACCATATATCTTACAAGTAGCCCTGTCTTATCACTCTTTACAAACAAGATGAGGGCATAGAGATTATGGTTCCTGTAATCCTTTCCCACAGTTTAATAATAGTGTTGCTCTGGGCCACAGGACCAGGAAGAAGGGGAGACTCAGAACTGAGCTGTCAGCAATGTTCCTAGACATTGCCCAGCTGCTTCTCCCATTAGAGAATATTAGGGATTTTTTTCTGGAATATTTTTCTCAGCAGGTCCTGGCCAGATCCAGCCTATTTTTAGAAACTTTATCTGGTTTCTCTCCCCATATCAAATTTGATCCCAATCTGTTCAATTTTCAGAATTATCCTGCTGACAGAGTCCAGCATCTATTTACACTAATTCTTCCCAAAATTCTACTGGATTGGAAAAATAATTCAATTTAGAACTTTTAGTCTGCTTTACTAATATAAACAGAAGCCACCAAGTCCAAATGAAGCCTCCATCCTGTTCCCTGTCACCCTGATCTTTCTGAACCCAGCCTAAGAATTTAAAATAAAATCAGTCTTATACACCAGGGATTGTCTTCTGGTTGGCTCTGATAATCCAATCTATTCTAAAAACTGAATAGTTGGATGGAGGTTTCTAAAGCCAATGTCACTATTTGTTCATTTGCACATTTTCACTTATCACAATGTACTGTAACTTAACCTTTGAACTTTTATTTACATGATTACTTGCTTCTGTTGAATAGAACTGAGTGTGTATACATTTGGCAACATAGTCAGTGGTGATTGGATCATTTGTTGATTATGCATATAGATTATCAATTCCACTAAATCATAGAATTTGCAAGCATCAGTCCTGTAATGGTATATGGAAATGACTTGAGAGACAGGAGCAAAATCCACAGCAAGGGGAACTGTTGGATAAAAGGCAGCCTCGCCTGTAGAAGAAATGGAGACGTGGTAAACATCTCAGAAGGGACACTTTCTACTTTTTTGGGCTGTAATGCTATTCATCCAATTTGCTCAAAACTTTCTTCCCATTTGTTGGCACACTGTGGTTAAATATTCCTTTTTTTTTCACCCTTCTAGAAAACAATAATTATCATTGTGATAATAGTAGTCTTGCTGGGAATTTTAGCTCTCATTATTGGACTTTCAGTCGGACTGAAATAAAAGTAACCAACTGGGTTTCTGGCACTGAATCGTAAGTAGCCTGGGAAGTTGAATTATTCTTTCAGTTCTTGACTGCTTTTTCAGGATTACTTTAATCTGTCATTGTCAGCGAAGATTTTTAATGTTTTCCTCTCAGTCTGAAGATCATAATACTTGGGGTCAGGGTTGATTGGTTTGTTTACTCACAGTACCCAAATGTACCTTTGGTTTATAAAAAGAACTGCATATAATCCAATATGGGTCTTTCCACAATGTGTGGGACAAGGGTGTCCAATTTGCAATTTTACATATGCTTCTGAATTTTGGCTTCCAAGCACTGGAAAGTAGTAGAAAAGAATGACCAGCTTCATGTATCAAACTAAGCCACAATATTATTTATGTGGTTTCGGCTTTGTACCACATGCCCTCTCTGCCATTGTTCTTTTAACAAATAATGTTATAACATCATTATACATGAACTAGGTCACCATGGCTTGGTCAACTACTCTTAAAATAAACCTTGCAAATGTTTGATAATCTGGAGAAGTTTGAGTTTTCCTCAAATATGATGTATACTTCCTGAATAGGCATCTATTGTATATTCCTTCACAGAAATAAATTGTATTTGAGAATGGCATTAACAGTACTGCTTGGTCCTCTGGTAAAATTACAAGGGTAGAAATTGGTTGATTTTTTATGTTTGGTTAATCTGTGAAATTTTCCCATGATAATATAGGTCCCTGATAATATATCAGCTGTTTTTTCCCATATTAGTCCCATCACTTCCCCTCACCATTGTTCTTTGAGCACCTCACTCAGAGTGTAACTTTTTGTTATACCTCAAAGATGATGGTTTTCTCTAGTATCTCCCATTGCCTTTTTGTAGATTAAAGCTTAAGGGCAAATAAGGAAGGCCATTTTGGGAAAAAAATAGAATTTTAACTCATTAAGCATACTGAAAGTTAGGTAAGGGGATGATTCCCATCATGGTCTACCATCCTATAGGAGTTTCATATATTGATATATGACTACAATAAAGTGGGCTGCTCTTTCCTTTTTGAGGCCTAACTTTTCCCATTTTGTTCCTTTCCATCTTCCAGACATTCCCAAGCTCCTTCTAAGTCAGTAGCAAGATTTCCCTTCTTGAACTTCAATGCCATGGTTTGTGCTTTCCTTCCCTACCTTGCTTGGATGAAGTATGAATGGTGCTCTTGAGTGCATTTGCACCCGGGCTTCCTGTGAGAGCCAGACTGTTCCAGTTCCAGTGCCTGAAGACCCTAATGTACCTTCCTGCAGCCAGAAAATCCAGAAATCTCATGGCATTCCAGAGAGAAGTTCTTGTCTGATCTGCTCCTTATCCATTCCTCCTTTCCTTCCTGATTTACCTGCTGGCTTCAACTGAAGGATTTCTTGTGGAATGATCAACAACACAGTGGAAATGAACCTTAAAGGAATTTGGGGAGCCTTATTGCCTACCTCACTGCTGTAATTTAACCCTTTCAAAAATATTGTACAGATTATTGGAGATGTCAGACTATTACTTTCAAAAAAATCCATGTTAGAACTAAGACTTAAACCACTAAGTAACTCCTAATCTTTACCCCATTTTATACTCCACAGGCTGGAGCAGATTTTGTATTTTTTTACACAAAACATGAAATGATAGCCCAGAGGGAGTCCTTCGATTCACATCAAGTGAGGAAAGGAACACTTAAGGGTAGCTATGAACATGAGTCTGCAGTCAGTTAAACCATTCTTGGAAGACGCAACAGATTTAAGCAAACAAACAAAATTCAGGCACTCCAGAATCGCCAAGGTGTTCAGTCCATGTTTTAAATCAGGCCAATATCTGTGTTTTGCATTAGAGGTGAACTATTAGCACTCGCACCCTTGAAATCTGAGTTGCTTGTGTTTTATTAACTACTCAGCTCAAATGTTTTGGTATAGCCACGGATATTTCATATTTTGGGAACTTAGAACTGATCTGAGTAAGAAGGAAGACCTGTCTTCAAATACTCATTAACAAAGACACTCCTTGGGATATGTATTACTTCATACTGGATAGCTCCTTTCACTTGTGGAATGCAATTATATTTCGGAGATGTTGTAAGTAGTGGTGTATGCAAAGTATTTTGAGTTTGAAATAATCCAGTTTTGAGTGGTTGCTCTGAGTGCACTAAAATTGTTTGACCTTGGAACCAAAAATGAATATGTCACCTTGAGGTAGGACCACTTCCAGTACACTTGAAAGAATCCATTTTAACCCAACATGTTTTTGTACAGCTCTATTAGCAAAGTTTAATTTTCTTCAAATCAAATACTGAAGGCACAATTATACCTCCTCTCTTTTTCTGATATATATAATTGTGTTTATGGTCTATCTGTCTGAGGACATGAAGATTAGGGAAATTGTGTCTGTGTGTGTGTGTGTGTGGAAGGGTTCTTTCTGTTTTAATATTTTAAATTTTGTACTGAAGGTTTCTGGTTGATAAATGTTGCACCCATCACTGAACTTGCTATTTATAACCTGACCATGGTTGGTAGGGCAGAAAAACTGGTCTGGATAAAAACATTGGGTTTAGTTGATGTGGCATGGCAGCTGAGACCCATGTCTAATGTCTAATCTCGATATAAAAATATTTTATATTTTTATGCTTGGTAAAACCCTTCTGTTTTGTTAAAGATGAAAGAGAAAGAGGCTTTCTTTTATGAATACTGTTATAGCATTAATGTTTTTTCTGACAGAAATTCCCATTAATTTTTTAAATCTTTGTTTTTGTATATGAGAACATTTTGCTGTGATTAAAACTTCTGTGCCCTTTGACCTGCTCAAAAGCACCTGTTCCACTCTTACGGTGGTATCACTCATGGAAATGGAAAGGTTTGTGTATTGCTTAAAAATGTGTGAATTTTTTTAGTTGAGAGGGTACATTTTTGTTTATTTAGAGAAGCTAGTTATATCATCAGAAGAGTGCCAGGTTTTTCCCTGGGGGAAAAGTTAACACAATCGTTGTTGTCTTCAAAATCAGTATATTTGCTGGATGGAAATCTACCTCAGAGTCTGAATCAACCAGATTCTCTGCTTACACCTGATTTTTTTATGTGAGGCTGTAGATGACTCATTTTTATGGCAGATTTGGGGAGTCTGGCAGTAGTGTTTTATGCAGATTTAGAGATCAGCAGCATATTCAAATTCTATAGAGATCATTTGCTTTCTAATTAAGTACATGAGACATAATAGTCCTTTGATTGGAACCGAAGAGAAAGTGATTCCCATTTTGTCTGGGAAGATTAGTAGACTACCTACTAATTCCTAGCAAAATCTATCAATTTCTCCACCAGTTCCACCGTTTAGGTCCTAGTTTGTCCAGCCATGGTGGGTAGATAATGTATATAACATTATTTTAAGGGTACACCGACGGAGCTAAGAAAGCGTGGTGGTCTCTCTTGGCTTTGATGCCTGTGACTTGCAAACGGGGGTGGCAGCGAAAGGACCATTTATGAAAGCTATCTGTAAAGATGGGAAACTGCACTTCAACATACTAAGCTGCCTATGGACAGCGGAGATTCTAGGAAATTGTTTTTTGATGAAACGTTTTAAAGAAATGAATAAATGAATTATTGGAACATCGGTCTGTAATTTTTGTGTCTGTCCACTGAACTCCTGAAGCAGTGGGTATCACCATACAATTAATTTTGAGGAACATGTGCTTCTTTTGGCCTGTATCCTGTTTGCCATATGGTTGCAGCGTCTGTAGGAAGGTGTGGTAAGAATGACTGTATGAACACAGAGGTATTCCCCTTATGTATTTTTAGGATACCAACCTGAGCTGAATATTTTCCTCTCATTGCCAGTAATTATAGAGAGATGCCCTGGTAAATGAATCCACGACTAGAAGTGATGTTTTGGATAGTGCCCTTTCCATCTAAAGCAGAGGTCCCCAACCTTTTGACACCAGGGACCGGTTCTGTGGAGAGAGGTTTTTCTGCGGACTGGGTGTGTGTGTGGTTTCATGTACTGCCTGCGTCACGTGGATGGGGCTTTGTTTGTGTGGACCGGTTTCTGGCATGCCACAGCCCAGTGCCAGTCCACGGACCGGGGGTTGGAGACCCCTGATCTAAAGCAACTTTGGATTGTACAAGTCCCAACATGAACTGGACCCAACAGTGTTATATAAAAAAAGCTTGGGGAGACCAAAACTCAGTGAAGAAAATTTTGCAATATAATCTGGGTCTGTGAAAGAATAGCTTGTATCTTCTTCAACTTCTCCATGTTGTCTCTCAACCTTCCTATTGTATAGTCTAAAATCACACTATTACGGGTAATCCTTTACTTACAACCATTTGTTTAGTGACTGGTCAAAGTTACAACGGCACTGAAGAAAGTGACTTACAACCAGTCTTCGCACTTACGATCATCGCAGCATGCTCACAATCACACGATGAAAATTCAGATGCTTGTCAACTGGCATGTTGTTTACGACAGTTATAGCGTCCCAGGATCACACGACCACCCTTTGTGACCTTCCCAGAGAGGCGCTGGCAAGCGAATCCAGTGGGGAAAACTGGATTCACTTAACAAATACATGATTCACTTAACAACTGCAATGATTTGCTTGACAACCGTGGGGGAAAAAGGTTGTAAATGTGACCCACTTCCATTGTTTAACAATGGAAATTCTGGTCCCAATTGTGGCTGTAAGTTGAAGACTACCTGTACTATGTGACTCATATAAAATAAGCCCTGTTCTCCCTCCAATTCTATCACCGCCCTGTTTATTAATATATCTGGGTATTTTTTCCTCTTGCTGAGCAGAAGAAGATAATGATTATGTTGTGCTGCATCATTCTCATCATTATCCTGGCTTCTACTGTTGGGAGCTTCTTTCTGTGAACACTCCTTCCTTGTTCTTTGCCATTTGTCTCAGGTAAGTTGTATGCAAATACAGAAGCTTAGTGCTATCATCTTAAGCAGGGCAATTCGGATCCTCCAAATTGGGCTTGTGTTAGGCTGTATTTCTATTTTCCACCTAGACTATTACGTGCCTAGTTGTGGTGAAAATGCTTCACCTGATACTTCTCTGCAATAAATAATTGTTTACAGAAAAACAGACATCTACATCTAAGTTTGTGCAATCTAGGCAAGTGGGGTTAAATATCATATTCCTAAACCGAATTAAGTGAAAAGATAAAAGATACTCTAATTAACAGGAGGGAAACTCTTTGCATATTAGGGTAGTTAACTTCCAGGATCTTTATTGGGTAATATGTTCAAACACTACTTACGATCTCTGTATCTACTGCAATGCTCTCTACATGGGGCTTCCCTTGAGGAGCACCCGGAGGCTCCAGCTAGTTCAAAATGCGGCCGCGCGGGCGGTGTTGGGAGGGACCCGTCGCTCCCACGTCACGCCGCTCTTGCGCGAGCTGCATTGGCTGCCGGTAGCCTTCCGGGTGCGCTTCAAGGTGTTGACTATTATCTTTAAAGCGCTCCATGGCATCGGACCTGGTTATCTTCGAGACCGCCTCCTGCCACAGATTACCCCCCACCGACCTGTACGCTCTCACAGAGTGGGTCTCCTCAGGGTGCCGTCAGCCAGACAGTGCCGGCTGGCGA
>NW_015387213.1:95621-143663 GCF_001527695.2 Protobothrops mucrosquamatus
TTTTATGGGAATTCATTACCAGTTATGCTGGCTCCTTCTACCCCAGTATAAACTTTTTGGAATTGAAACCGAATTCTTGGGAGATATTTGAAATGATTCTTATGGAAGATGACAATAATCTACATTATTCCCTTGCCTTATCTTTGCTGTCAAAATTTATATGCACCTCCTTGCTTTGAAATGTGAGGTGCTTTCCCTGGCTATACTTTCTGCTTCTAAGACTCTCATATTCTAGCTATAATGATATGAAATTAGATATCTGGACAAAGATCTGGCCTATATTTTCTCACTTTCTGAATAATATCCAGAACAATCTTTGTAAACCTTGTGATTCCAGTCACAGATATGTATATATTTCTAGCTCATTTAATTGTAGGATGGTAAATTCTGACCCAAGCTGCAGCCATTGGTAGTGGAAACAAGGCTCTAATGTTCATAAAGATTTGTTTGGACATAAACTGTATCAACATATTTTTACATATTGAATTAATACATTTCTTACATACTGAGAGAAAGTTTGTCTTTTATTTAAAGAATTAAAACTTATTTATTCAAGCATGTATATTTATTGCTTTGGATCATGGCCCTGGTTCGGATGAGTGAGCGTGGTTAGCATATTATTCATTTTATCCTGGTCCAATGATACCCGTTTAGCTTCCATTTGGGTAAATTTCTATTTTCCCCTTTGAAATGAATTCATCATTGGATAGGGAAAGGGAGATATTTGTAACTATATAATGAACTATTCTAGTAATTCCAGATTTAGGTTATTCTGCTACTGTTCCAAAAGCATAGATGTTTTATTCCTCCTGAATAAAAAGTTTATTTCATCTAGAATCATGTGTGATGGACTAAGTCAACGAGGAATTGCTCAGATACAGTAGTATGTGAAAAAACAAAAAACAAATGTGGGTCTTAGAACTTCCTAGGATCTTCCCAGTTCAGTTCCAAATACTGGAATAACTTCTTTTCCATCTAAATTTATAGCAGGGATAGGCCTAAATACACACTTTTTAAAATGTATATACTACTAAAACTTTTGTGTTTGTTTGTTTGTAATATTCAGTTACAAAGTGGTACATATTAATTAGGGCAACCATTTTTGAATCGACATATCTCAAATGGGCTAACTTACCGAATGCGTCCAAAATCCTGGACCCATGACTCCTGTGAGATTGAAATGTGGCAAATGTGTGGCTACTTAGTGCTGCCAGTCAGCTGCAGTTACATTATTGTCATTTGCAATGCTCCCTGTCAACTTCCCACAAGTCAACGGGGAAGCCAGCCAGAAGTATAAACTCAATCTGATTGCCCATACTCCCTGCCAACTTCCCACAAGTTATGTCTTTGCTTGTAGGGATGCTGGCCGAGAGTATCAACAACAGGGAAGCAGGCAGGAGAGGCTGTATGATGCTCAGGCACAGTTTCCTCCACCTGTACAACCTCCCCATCCCTCCTTTGCTCATGCCAGACCAACCACTCACACCCCCTTCCTGACCCATGCTGCATCCTGTGCACACTCCCCAACCTCTGTACACATTTGCACACCCTGCTCAATCCACACTACACTCACCCATGTCCTCCCTGATTCATCCACCTCTTGTGCACCCTCTCCAACCCACACTGTATCATGGCATGCCCTAAACCAACTGGCACCTGTCATACACCCCTAAACAATTTCCCAACCCATGCAGCACCATCATGCATCCTTCTTGTCCTGTGTAGCATGTAGCTGTGTGCCCTCATGCAGCCTTGTGCGCTTCCCAACTTGCACCACTCCTCCCCAACCTGCTGAGCATCCCTTGTGTACATGCATGTCCTCTTCCTGATCCATGCTGCACACTTGTGCCCTTTCCCCAATCCACATAGTACCTATTTCTTTATTAAGTCAATGGGGATGCTGGCAGGAAGAAGGAGGAAAGAAAGAGGAGGGAGATTAGGCAGGGAGGGGAAGAAGGAACAAGGAGGGAGGGAGATTTCCCAAGCTTCCTGCTAATGTCCCATAAGAAACGAAGTGGACAGGAAGTTGGAAATCGCTCCTGCCACCACTGATTTTCTTTGCCTGCCTTTGGTCATTCTATTTGCCTAGGTAAGGAAATATTTCTGAAACAATGACCCAACAGATTATGGATTGTCTAGTTTTTATTAAAGGCTGCCTATACCATCTAGTAGTATTCGTTAGTCTTTTAATTAACACATAAGAGTAGAAGCAGCAAATGGCAGCTTCATTTTTACTACATTGATCCAAGAGACATTTTTTACTGTAGTAAATCACAAGGCTGTGATGCTATGTGGGAATGTCCTTAGGAAACAGGAGGAAGACTCTTGCCTAGGCCGCAGGCCTTCTGCCTGTCTCCCAAGTCATTTCCAAACACCATTACAAATGATGAGCAGCCATAATCAGTGCTTTGCTTGGAAATGCACACTCACCCAAAGAAAAGAGTATGCTGGAAGGGTAGTAAATATTTCACTGGTTTACTGTCTGGTAAATCTATTTTGAGAAAGATTGCAGCCATTTTGTGAATAGGAAATAATTCCCATAAAATGTTCTACAATTCCCAGCATATCGAGCTGTGTGGCTCATAGGAAAAATGCCTCCAGCTTATGAGAGGATAATATCTTTACCAAACTCATTAGGCATCTGAATATTTAAATTGGATTTTGAGAATTTTGTCCCAACTCATTTCGCAAATCAAAGATGTACAGAATTTGTCAGATGAAGGTCTAAATATCAAACACTGTAACAAGCTTCCATGATGAGTTTATTTATCCCAAGCTCTACATCATCATCACCACTCCATCACCCTCCATACTTACTGGACTTCCAGATATATAGCCACTTGTTTCTTCACCCACAAATATCTTTGCTGAGAAAGACAAAGTTTTCAAAGAATTGCTACAGCAGATCAGGTTCCTAAAGTCTCCACTCACACCCTGTCGGGCAGGTAGAACTTTCCCCGGTAGCGACCCTTGTACATTAAGTCATAGGGGCTCAGATATTTCCGTATTCCCAGCATATTGGAAGTAATAATGCGCTCAAATGTCCATGGATTCTGGTTGTTACGCCGCCTCTCCTCTTCTCTGTCCCGCATCTCTTGAAGGGTTTCCTTGCTGACTGCATGGGCTTTGAAAGGCAATTTCTTGGACACTTGAGTTAGGAAGTGTTTCACCTCAGCATACTCACAGTGCCCACCAATTTCCACTATGAGGCGACCTGATTTCACTGCTGTCACATAGTGATCAATTGCACCTTTGCCACCGCCCATACGATGTCCTAGTCCTTTGCGAGTAATGGGTTTGTAAGGAGCAGGGACTCTCCACACAGCGAACATTGTTTTGGGATTCATGTGGCGATTAATACTCAGACGCATCACTTCAAAGTGAATCCAGCGGAGATAGCCACCATCCATTGCCTGCAGGCCAAGGAAAGTTGAGGGGGATTTTTTTTTATAATTCAAGTAAGAAGAACCATGATTAAATAACTTTTTTGAAATTGCAAGAGGGGATCTCCTTTTTCACTTCCAATTGCCATTGTCTTATACTTTTGTTTTATACAACAATGAAACTGCACCAAGAAGATTCTTACTTACCACAATACCAAATTTTCCTTCAGTAAATTCAGTGGCTTCTGTAGAAGGACCTCGGATGTCACGTAAATTCCTGGGTTCTCGCCTAACCCTGATCAAGTTTGGTCCTCTCTCAACCATTTTCAATTTGGGTTTCTCAGGAATGATTATTCCTAAAAGAATGGAATTGTAGACTCAGGTTTTCTCAGAACTGCTTTTTAGTTGGACTACTCAACAAATTTGCTCATATTTCTGAATTTCAGCTCATGAATTATCCTTGTGCCTCCTAACTGCCTACTTACCACAACCATATAAGAGCACTATCACTATCTTTTTAAAAAAACATTATTTAGAAATTACTAAGTCAAGAGACCAAGGCATCTTATTTAAGAGCATCTGGTTAAAATTCTGATAAAAATAACTGATAGGTTGATAGAAATTCTGTCCTTTTAAGTTTTATGTAAGAACCAACTTTGAAGAAACATAAAGAAGGAAGTATATGCCAGCAACTTAATCCAAAGCGATAAATAAAATCCACATACAGCAGGCAAATGCATGGTATTGACCAAAAGAGGGAGTACTAGAAGTGATTGCAAAAAATGTGTGCCTATTTCAGCTTTGGAACTACAGTAGTCTAAGTTGGCCTTAAATTAGAAGTAGATTTCCCATACATTTCAGTGACACTCCTCAGAGATATTTAAAGATATCACATGTATTTTTATTCCCTTCAGTTAAATCTAAGTTGTGGCCAAGGAAAGAGCCTATCATGTTTTAAAGCTAAATTCAAAAGCAGCAGAAGATAGGGTGGGTTGTCTACTGTCCACGGCTTTTATTGAGATAAACTGAGCAAGCTATCTCTGAGATTTAAAAAAACAGGCTGAAATCTACATTTGAAATAATACAAGAGGCTCTGTGGAATAAAGTTATGATCTAGGAGCAGGTTCTAATCCAGCCATAGCTAAATAACTATCAATGGCATAGCTAGCACATTATAATTAGTTTGATTTCAGGTCTGATACAAAGAACCTTTTAACAGATGTCACAGAATTGATTTGTGAAGTATTATAAAATGTATATAAAGATGACCATATACATTAATTGCATGACACCTCAAGGGCATACACTGGAAATATTTTAGAAACATATGCCCCAGTTCCATCAGAAGAAAATAACAAAGTAAAGGTATTCAAATATGTATGTGTTTATCAGTCTGGAAAATTCATGAGGCTCTATATCAGACATGTAAAACTTGCAACGTCGTGCAACGTATCGGGACGGTTTTGCCACTGCTGGCAATGGGGTGGGCGCAGCTTCTGGATGATGTGTCCGGCCCACGGGCTGGCAATTTGACACCCCTGCTCTATATTATACTTTTAGAGGCCTGCTGGACCTATTTTTTCACTCATGCCTTTTATTCATATTTATGTATGTGTTTGTGAGTGTCTGTATATTGGCTTCACTTCTTCCTTCTTTCCCTCAGTTTTCAACTATAAAATTTTTTATTATCTATATTTTATATTTTAATTGACTGTACTGTTTCAAGATTTGTTCTTAAAATGAGAAATTATCTACAAACACATTAAACAAATAGCATTCATAGGAAATTATTTTTATCTTTATGGTATTCTGTGATTTGCTTGACAAATGTCAGCAACAAGAGTTTGGAATGTTAAAGATAAAAAATGTATGGGGGGAATGTGTTAGTACCAAACCAAAAGAATGGTATATTTCTCACTTTCAGTGTATTACTATACACATACATTTAAAAACAATAAAAGTAACACCATTTCAGTAACATTTTCCTCTATCCCTTAGCACACCTGTATAATCCGGAAGCGGATCATATTTCCTGTAACCAGCAGTGAGAATTTTGATTCCACCAAAACCTAAAAAAAAAAAAAAAAGTACAAAAAAGTTATTGCCAAAAAGTAATTGGCCCATACTAACTTCCAACTAACTCTTCCATCTTAACAAACCTGTAGCATATCCTGGAAACATTTCTCTCATAATAGGAATTGGTTTCAATTAGTTTTCCTCTGAAGATATTAGGTTGTGTAGCCTATCATGTATGCTGACTGGGTATGATGGGAATTATAGTCCTAACACTTCTGCAAGCCACAGCAGCTTATTTGAGACTACAAAGAATTACACTCAGAAGCACCTACCATACAAATAATGGGCAAAAACCAGTTACGATATCACTTTAAAAGAAAACCATAAGGAATCAAACACAAAAAGGTTCAACAATTAATAGAATAAACTGCTGTTTCTCAAGACCAGGGGTAGGCAACCTCGGCTCTTTTATGACTCATGGACTTCAACTCCCAGAATTCCTGAGTCAGCATAGCTGACTCAGGAATTCTGGGAGTTGAAGTCCATGAGTCATAAAACAGCCGAGGTTGCCTACCCCTGCTCAAGACCATTGCCAACCCATCTCCCCAAGCTGGCAACTGAGGACAGAATTAAAGACAACGCGCCAGACCGTAAGACCTCAGCCTTCTAAACTTCATTATGAACTACTCTTTATTATAAATAAAACTTGCAGTGGATAAGGACAATTTATACTGGTTAACGTTTTTCTCCTTTCACAACTATTACAGATACGAAATGACTACCTTTGCTATGCAGTTGTCGCATAGTTCTTTCAAGCCACGCTACATACAAAAGAGGCAGGCATGGAACAAGAGCTCAACCATTTTAACTCCATATCCCTAAAAACGTGTGTGTGTGTGTGTGTGAGTGTGAGCTCAACCATTTAACTCCATATCCCTAAAAAAGTGTGTGTGTGTGTGTGTGAGTGTGAGCTCAACCATTTAACTCCATATCCCTAAAAAAGTGTGTGTGTGTGTGTGTGTGTCTAACCTGAATGCGTGGTCGTCCCCGCGAGGGCGCTTAAAGGGCGCCTAACCAGCCTCCACATTCCTTTCACCCCGAAGACGAGCCACCCTTGTAGAAACACCAGGAGAGATGGGGATGTGGTGGTGGGGGGTGTCCCCGTATCGCTCCGACAAAGTGACGGAGAGAGTTATCGCCTCTCCTCTGCTGTATTGCGAAGGGCGCGGGTCTAATCCACCCGGGCAGTAACGCTTCCGGTGGGAAGAACTCAAGGAACGTACCCAGGAAACAAGCGCTGCGACATTTTGGTTCCGGGAAAAAAGCACACTCACCGGTGCTGTGGCGCTATAGCGGGGAAGAGTAGGCTGTTGGGAAGAGGAACTTCGATTCATCCGTTGTTTCCTGCATCTTTTAGATATACTGTACCGAGTCAATTTATTTTCTGTGACATCACGGCGAACAAGGGAGGGGGCAGTAAAGTAACCACGCTGTGCTGAAACAGCCTAAATTTGTGGCAGTAAATCATTCTTCATCTTTAATATCAACAGATCACACGGCGCAGAGTACAGTTACTACAGTCCGTTAGTGTGTGGGTATTTTATATATATGAAAAGTAAAACGGACAGTATCCTGTCTTCCTCCTCCCCCTCCCGCCCGGCTGTTTAGTTTGGGACTAAGATAAATTAATCTAGGAGAGAGAAATTCTAGTGGCAGATGGTGAATTCTTTAGTTAGTTAATAAAAAATGGGCAGTCAGAATACAGAGGGGGAAAAGTTATTTAAAAAATGATCAGCATGAAGGCCTTTCAAAGCAAGAACTTCTCTGAAAGCCATCCAGAATTGCTTTATTGGTGAGATGGACGATGTATATCTATATCCATCCATCCATCCATCCATCCATCCATCCATCCATCTATCTATCTATCTATCTATCTATCTATCTATCTATCTATCTATATTATATTATATATTATATATATATAAATAAAAATGTAAATGTTCGTTTGTTCAAAATCTTAAATCTCCGAAAGTTCTTCACCGATTGCTTTGAAATTTTAACACAACGTTGCATTCGAATACACATGTGTTTTTATATACCTACTATTATATAGATGTCACACCTGTGACAGGTAAAAACATGCTTTTTTGAAAAACAGCGCCATCTGTTGGACATAAAAGCAACACACACTACGATTTAACTCCAGCTTCTGAGGGTAATAAACAGGGCATTTTAGAAAAAAATGTGCAACTGGCCTCAGTTTTGCTGTCTGAACATAGTGTGGGAAGAATCCAGAGAAATAAATATTTTGGGGAATATTAAAAAGGCAGAATATTATATTTCCCCAAAGGATCTTAAAGGCAGAAACCACACACAACCCCCCTCCCCCCAAGTCTCTGCCCCAAACAGAAACCAGGTCTGCAGAAATGCAGATGTGATAATCTTGTCAGAAAGATTGGAGCCAGGAAGCTTGGATTAGAAAGACAAAGATCCCTAGAATCAACAATCCCTCACACCAAAAATCCAACAATCATCAACCACAGCCCCAAGGAAACAGGATATGACTTTTGGAACATAATAGGATTAACCCACCACCATCAGAATACTAGAAAGGCATACTCAGATCAAAGTTCATGCCACAGGAACTTCTCCAAACAAAAGCTCAAGAAGGTATAAAAACCCACCACTCCCTATTACATGTGGTCAGCTTTCCCAGAGCCATCTTTCTGTCTGGCTCTCCTCTTCAATAAACTCCAACCTTCTTTCTAAAGCAGTCTCCATTTTGTTTATTCCCAGCTTGAACTGGACCCTGATGAAGATTTTTCTTTCAACAATAGACATACACACTTCTGATGGAGGACATTATTGAATCTCCTCAGTGCTTTTTTTCTTAAAAAAAAAAAAGTGCCGGAACTCACACATGTCATACAACCCACCTTGCCTACCCTACAAGGTTCCATCCAAAAAAGGTGCTGGAACTCTGTTCTGGGCGTTCTATGACAAAAAAGCCCTGCTCCTCATGAACACCATTGTTGTGGATGAAATCTCTAAGTGTGTTGTATCAGCGGAAATGCCCTTATGTAGATCACATATGTGATAAAATTATTTGGAAATGAGGAAAGGTGAGTGTGATGTAGTAGAGATATGGAGTATTAAGTCTCTATTTTCATACTGTGCAACATGATTGAGATTCTTCATTTGACCTTGCTCCAGTCTTCATCTAAGGTAGGGATTTCTCTAGCTAGAAAACTGCATTTGCAACAATGCAAATGATGGTGGATTCTTAATGCATCAGTTATTCAATCTCATTGCGTTTTGAGATACTTCCAGATGAGTCTTTTACACAGTTATCCTCTCATCCATTACCTTTCATGCCATAATGCCATCAAGTGTGAATAGTGGGAGCCAACATCTGGAAGCACCTTAAAATAAGAATTAAGTTGGACAAATGATAGGCAATCAGGAGAGTAACAATATATTCCTTTGTGTCATTATATTGCTTAGAGAATTGCATTCTACTGTCTATACAACATAATCCTATTCAGTATTTTATCACTTGCATTGATAAAAAAGGCTTCTACTGGTATATGTTTCATGTGCCCATCTCAGTTTCTCTGTTTACCTCACTTCAGATAAAAGGTGTTCAGGTGGAAAAATCATTAAAAACATGCAGACAGTGTTTTAGAAGTATCAATATATTATTGATAGTCCTATGTTTTGTTACAGTGAATGAAATTCATATCTGCAATGATATATTGTTAGCAGAAAACATGGGGTTAAAAATTGCAATGTGAAGAAAAATATTTGACCGTCTGCTACAATGCTATGAATTTTTCTGTTTTGTTTCCTCTGCTGAAATGTAGTTTTGTCCGGGGTAATTTGTAAAATATGATAAATGTGTTCATTTACAAAGAGGTTGCCACCCTGAATTTAATAGAAAAATATTTCTGCTCTCTGAAAACAAAAAGCAAAAGATAATCAGTCAAGATGGGGGCTGATTTCTACATAGCATGTTCATATTTTAGAATAATACTTAATAAATGTACATGAGACATGCAAAATACTTGTGATGGTATTTGTGGTTACTTGAATGTTCAGGGGAGGCCTCAAGGAGTATTCCTGCTGATGTTAAAGCCACTATTGACAAAAATCTGAGAATGAATTGTAATGTCTTTAAAGCAGAAATATGCCAAAATATACACCTTCAAAGTCATCTAGATGAATTGTAAAACTGCTGTACATTAAAAGATCCAGTGTCATCTGGAGAGGAATAAAGTAGGGAAATCATGCCTCCCACCACCACCAAGCCTCATTTACAAGTTAATTGCAAGTTTCAACCTATTCTTTCGAAGGAATGTAAAAGAGTGTTATTAATTCTTATCTTCTAGCTGAATATAGGTGGTCTTGTGATTATGGTGGCAATTGGGACTCAAACTTCCATCACTCAGTGATGCAGTTGTAAAGCATGTGATTACATTGCTTAGAGACAGCAATTTTGCCAGACTTGGTTGTCATTATAGCCTCAAGACCACATGGATCATTAAGCAGGAAAAGGCAGGAATCCCAGGCAAGAAATGCAGGATGGGAGGTGGGGAAGGGCCATGGGCAGATCCTACAGAGCACAAGAGATAATTTATCTTTTTCTGTTGGTTTGTAGTTAGTTTTATTTTTGGTATATTGTAAACTACTTTGAGTGTTTTGAAGTGGAGAAGCATCAAACTAGTTCATTAAATGAATATCTAAGGTGCTTGTCTCTCACTTTAGAGAGCAGCCTCCTATTTCAACAGCTATTATAAAACACAAAAGACAGCTCTGAATACCAGAAGTAAAAAGATAAAATACTTGTCCATCAGAAGTTAATGAAACTGAACATAGTCTTCCCCATTTCAGTAGGATGTATTTATGTCCATTTCAATTATATAATATACATGCTAAATTTGTATTTGTATATTTACATCAGTATTACTCAAATCTCTGCCCCTTTATTTTGATACGTTCAGTTTGCAGAAGCAAAGATCTCTCTCTCTCTCTCTCTCTCTCTCTCTCTCTCTCTCTTTTGCATGCCCATCTTTTTTTCTCTATGCTGAATATATCCCTGGCAACATGTAATAAAATTGTCAGTCCTTTTGTAAGTATTTCGGTGTATATTGTCTTATAATAATTTACTTTTGTTGACATTCAGTTATTAATTCGTTTGAAACATATAATACATTTCACACATCAAATCAGCACTTTTATTGTCATCTTGCCATATTTTTTGCCTGAAAAGGGCAAAACCCGATAGAAAGCAGGCTTAGTCCTATCTTATAATGTAGGTAATAGTTCAATATCTACTGAACACAGCCACAATTTCCTCATTATCTTTCGGCTTGTAGCTGGCAACACCTGCAAAGATAAAAACATGATGTTGAAAAGTAAATCATACTCCCTACATTAGATATAAGCTTTCAATATGTATAGATGTTTGAAAGCTAGTATTAAATTAGATGTATGCAGATACTCAGCTGCCTTGCATACATGATCACAGCCAGTCATGATGAAAAATAGTATGCGTACAGTAATATCACAGTACAACCCCGTCCTATCATAGTTGCATTCTGATACTAGATGCAAATGCATAAATTGTAAGATTTGAGTCATGAAGCACACTTTTTCATTTGCCCTGTGCCCCTGCAAAGGATGCCTAGGCTGCAGCTGCCATGTAAACTCCCCAAAAGCCACAGCTGCTTTAAAGAGTAGAAAACAAGCACTATATTCACACTTCCAAGTGCACTGAAGCATCTTTTTAGAATCAAATCCAAAGCATTGCATACTCCTATCCACTATACCAGGCACGTCCAACACATGGCCCATGAGTCGCATGCAGCCTTGGACGGTTAGTAATGCAAACCCGCAGGATAAAAAATATGAAAGCCTGTTATTTATATAAATTAATTATATTATACGCATTATGTGTGGTTCAAGACAATTCCTCTTCATTCAGTGCGACACAGGCAAGTCTAAAGATTGGACAACTATGTTCTGTAATATATGTGTCAGCTTTATGCACATCAGTAACTGAACATTACTGGATAATGTTAGGCAACCGTTCATTAGAAGACCAGTTAGTCTTCTCAATCTTCAAGGTTCTGCCCCTCTGTTGCCACTGAATCTTCACTTTGCTATTGTACCCCCAACCTCTTGTTCGACTCGACCCTTTGCTCAGTCTTTTTCTGGGACAACATTTCAGCCCTAACTTCATTTGATTGATGTCCTTGCTAATGCAACTGTCTTCCTAGACTGGGTGCTGAACTGATTTACAACATTAATTTTTCTTGAGTTGCATATCAGTTATTTTGGTAAATAGATAAAATCTGTATATTATGTTTCCTCTGTACACCTTGCCCTTTGGGAACTGTGCATTTAAATAGGCTCTCAACTATTTGCAGCACTTGGCAAATCTTGTCTGGGATCAAAAGCTAAGCCGGATCAAAACTAATTAGTCTCTAGACAGGATATTTCTAGCTCATGCCAGCACTGTAGGGTAGACTGGGAAACTGAAAGCTTATTCCAGGAGAAGGCAAAGACACATAATTTCAGTGTTGCACTGAGAAAACTACCTAGATATAACTAAGAAATCATGAGGAGTTGAGCTCAACTTGAAGATTTTGCTGTCTGAACAGGCATCAACCTATCATTTTGGTCATGTTGATTATTATTATCCTATAGCTGTACATTCACTAACAAGTTAATCTTAATTAATATAAGGCTGCAGGTATCTGGAGGACTATATTGTATCTTTCAGGACTTTCTTTCTTCCCAAGAAAATATACCTTGTTGAAGGGGTGTTTCGCCACTGAGGAACTGCCAGTAGGTCTTATCATTGGCATTGGCTTGGAGGCCACTGATAGAGGTGACCATGGGGCCCCAAGATGTCTCCTCTGTTTGAAAGCTGCAAAATGCCAAATTCATTACAAAAGCAGGAAGAAGGATGAATAGAAAAATGGTGAATTATATCATAGTAATTTAAGGGGTATTTAATGTACACACAAGAAAAATGGAAAGAAACAGAAAAGATGGAAGAATATTATAGGTGAAAATAGTTCCTGCAGGGGGTTGGACTAGATCAGGGCTTTTCAACCTTTTCACCCATTGTACCACTTTTAGGATATGGCAACATCCGAGTACCATCAGTTGCCAAGCATCTGAATGTAAATCACAAGACCCTGGAGATGCTGCAACATTCCAGCTGATTGGTGCTTCTTCAGGGCTCAGCAGAAGCACCAGGATCAGCGCCGAGCTCCAGCTGGAGCCTGGTGCTGATCCTGGCGCTTCCACTGAGCCCTGACAGCCCCGAAGAAGCGCCGATCAGCTGGAAAGTGGCACTGATCCTGGCGCTTCCGCTGAGCCCTGACAGCCCTGCAGCTCCAGCCATCTCTCGCTCAGGCTTGTGTGGTGCTGCCACTGGTTCAGCTCATTCCCCTCACCCGCTACCACTTTTCTAGGATGGTCGCGTACCACCTGCCAGGTGCCAATGTACCACAGATGGTACCCGTACCACTGGTTGAAAAGCCCTGGACTAGATGATATCCAGCGTCCCTTCCAACTTTATTATTATTATTATTAAATCAGATATTCAAATTTATCCAGCTTCCAGCCGAAAGACAGCTGGTTTAAAATACATCCTGGGCTGAATGGCCTCCCTAAAAGTTCAGAGACAGAACCTATAATGAATCTACCAGGACTCTATTTACCTGAATTCCTTTGTATTACGTTGTTTAGCTGCTTCCAAGACAGCGAACAGCACCGAACCCTTTGGCACTTTCACAGTTGTGGAATACTCGAAATAAGGTCCTATTAGCTTGTTGATTACCGTATAACGTACTGTTACTTGCAAAGAAAGAGAAGAGAAGGCAGGTGAAATAACTCATTACACCTTAATATCCTATGACCACTCTAGATTTTCGCAGCTGAGATTTAGAAGAGTCAGTGATATGAGCTAGACTTGGTAGCAAAAATTGGTGTGAAATTAAAAGATGGCTCCTCCTTGTTGCAGTGAAAGTAGATCCACGGGCAGAATTAAAATATGCTTGTTATACCAGAGCTCCATGTCTCCATTACCCATTTTTTCCTTGCATCTGGTATTACAGAGATGGTGTACAGCTCTCTAGTTGTACAACTTTCCAGAGTCAGTGTACATCAAGTCCAGAACCAACCCTGGCCAGTCTGACAAGCAGAGTGATGCTAAAGGCCACAGAGTTTTCATCATTATGGATGAGCTGTTAAGCAGAAGCTGCAGATCAATAACCTGAATAAATTGGATCGTTATAGGCAGGGCAATCCATGGCACACCTACAGCATCACCTTTGTTTTGTGGATCGAAGAAGCACTTAATTAGATGAAAAATCTGCTTGGCTTTGGTGGCATAATTTTGTGGAGGATTCTGCAATTCTTTCTAATTAGTGACATAGGCCACTAATTTTAGTGATTTAAACCTCAGGTAGCATAACATTTATTTTGAATAAAAATAGATTTGAATAAAAAATGCTGAAAGTTGTGCTCCATGCCTTTCCAATAGCTTTAGAGTGTTCTCATAGTGCCTCTTTCAACCTTTGGACACGTCAAATAAATACAAAAAAGTGCTTGTCCTTTTTTAACTTAGCTGATTCTGGAACCCTCCAGGGAAATATCCAAAATGCATCCAGGTGAAATAAATATTACCTGGAAATAGCCCTGTTTCCTCCACCCCCATCATTCCCTTTCTTCCATGATAGCTGTTATAGTTCCAGGAACTCCAGCATAACAAATAACTGCAAAACTACTTTTTTGTGGTGTGGAAATATGGTGATGGGGAAAGATGGACCTACAATGCAGACCTCATTAAACTGTGCCTCTATTTCTCTTATTTTTTTCTCCTTCAGAGAACAAGGGAGGTGCCAGAGGAGTTTCTTTCCACTGAAGAAGCTGCCTTACCAGTTTCAGAGGTGCAAGTGACATTGCTCACATCCAAGTAGGTTTTGCCCACCAGAGAAGGCAGGATCTGAGAAGCAGCAACTGGAGTGCTAAAGGCTCCCTCAGGGATGTTACTCAGCACTTCATTCAAGGTCTTGGGGCAGTTCCATGCGTTATCAGAGTAGAACTCAGAAGTAACACTGAGAGCCTGGAAATCAGCAAGAGAGAGAGAGATGCTGTAAGATTTGAAGGGATAAAGACCAGATTCCTGGATTTTCAGCCCTCCCAAATAAAAGATCAGGTGTACCTGCATTGCAAGGCCAGTGCTATAGATATTTCCAAGGAGGCCATTAGTCTGCTGTTTGTGAAGGATTTGCTCTGTGGTCTGGGCCAAGGCTTCTCTTATAGTTGCTGTAAGTTTGCTCTGCTGAGATGAGATCCTTCCTTCATACACACAGAACAGTGCCAGACTTGCCAGGGCAGCAGTATCTGTGAATTACATCAAACAAGGGATTGAGCTGTGAGAAGAAAGTCAGGAGTGTTTGCCAATCTAGGAGGAGTCATGGATCTCTTTGGTATAAGTGCTGGACAATAGCAGATATCAGAGAGAAGCAGGCCAAATTGGAAAAAGCTGTTTATTACAAGTTGTCATTGTGGATGGTGCAATGGACAATGGATTCCTAGCTTATCAATCACTTGCTCATCATGAGGTTCCCCAGTGTCCCACTACCTTCTCTCAGTCCAACTTATTGCCCAGTTTCATTACAGGGTATCACTAAGAAGGCTATCTTGAAGTCCTTCAAAGCTCAGAATAAAAAGATAATTTAAAATCATATTCAAAAATCACATATGTGTCTCTTACCTACAGAGCAATGACCAAGGAATTGGAAACTATTAGTCAGGGCTGCTTTGGCCAGAATGGTGGCAGCTCTTTCAAGTTCTGGACTTTTCTCTATACACAGAGCCAAAGTATCTAGAGCCAATTGGTAGTAGGTGGTCTTGGGAGTCCCAGTAGTATCTGAAAAGTAAGCATCTTTGTCAGTTACTTCCTATTTGGTCACAGAAGACATCTATCCTTAGCCCATTACTGTTTGGAGGTTGAGTTCAAATGGAAAACTATTTCTAAAGAGTACTATTGGAGAAGGAGAGATCTGAAATCACAAACCAGCTGTATTTCCATGGGATCCCCATGGAATTTATAACCATAATGGTGCAGGATTCTAAATCACGAAAAATAACCTTTTATCAACTAGCATTTTCCAGATCTGTAGAAATCAATTTCAGAATTCCCCAGCTGGCATCAACATTGAAGTCTACGCATCTGGTAGATGTCCACATAGCTACTGTATGGGGAATGATTGGGTTTGTAGCTGCAGATTTAGGTTCAAATGCTGGAGAAATGATGACAATGAAAATGAAGTCCCATTCTCCTGCTGCATGAGAATTTATAATGCTATAGGGGGAATATCTCCAAAGGGCTATAAACCCCTCCTAGGCATAATTATTAACATTACCTACTCCACAATACTGACTTTTGTGGAAAGTGTCTGTGACATATATTGTTGGAAACTCAGGATGCAAAGATACAGATATCAAATTGCTAAACTAGATTTTGTACAAAAGTACAAAGTACAGCACAGAGCACTTCAGCCTGAACCAAGACAAATCTTCTCCACAAGTACATTAGTGCAACATCGCCTTTCAGAGATCTTGCAAAGGTTGTGCTGTTTTTAGTAGCTTTTATGTACAGTGTCAATTGGCTGGGACATATGATATGCTACATGGGGAAGTTTAGCTGTGGTGTTGGGTATTTTGGTTTTAATGTTTTTATTGTAGTTGACACTGTTTTATTTTTGAGTAGTGAGCTGCCCAGAATTTGATTCATGATGAGTGACTAGATAAATGTTATATATACTATAGATCTATGATCATCACTATTCTAGATCAATTTTGCAGCTGTTATAAAAGTACATTTTCTTCAGAAAATGCATTTCTGCAGAATAAGATCAGAATGAATAGAAATGGTGAGATATTGTATGTAGAGAACTGGATTCAGTCGTGTGATGAAAATGTGCCCTAAGGGTTTAAGAATGTTTGTAAGCAATTAAACTTGCATTACACTTTCAAATGCAGAAGAGAATACGTTATAATTAATTGCCACCTAAGAGAGTAATTATAGTATTGATTATTTGTATCCTGAGACAGACAGCTGAGTGCTAGGTTTATGTTGATTCTGGAACCACTTGGAGCTATCTGAATTGCATAGACAACATTCCTAAAATAGATGGACATTTAAGTTCAACCGAGTACCATCCTTGCAAGCCAATGGTGGGGAAAGAGCATTAATTATCCTTTTTGTTTCTTCTTCTCTGAGTGAAAGGCAGGAATCTAATGCTCATTTGTCTCCTTACGGATATGCTTAATCTCTTCCCTTGTTTTCTCTTCAAGGACTTGGACCAGGTTGACATGTTTTTCTGGCGTGTTGACATCAGCAGGATTCTGACAGGCGGACCGAAGAGCTAGGACATAAAGGGCCACTTTGCCAGAGGTCATCTCTGCAAGAAGGGACGAGAGAGGACAAAGACTGAGTAAGCAATGCCTCGAAAGCAGTAAAATACCCTTTCCCATCCTGGCCGGAAGTCTAGAAACTGCAGGCCACAACATCTGGGAGAGCTGCTTTAAAACTGGGATGTAACCGGAAACCCCCTCTGATTCTTTTTCCTTGCATACGTTGCAGAACTATCTGGTTGATATTTTAAAGGCAAACCAATGATAATGTACGTTTTCATGGTCTGGAGATCCTGGTATCAGATGCACCGTACTGTAATCTGTAAAAGTCTAGACACAGATATGGCTGAATTAATAGAGATTCACAGTTGTTAATGTAATTTCAGCTCCAGGGGAAAAAAATGTTTCTAAGCCTTTTAATCAAAACTGTTTTGCTCTTGCCATGAAGTTCTTAATTTCTGTTTTATCATTAATTGAAATCTACTGTTGGGGGGCTTTTTTAGCTGTAATTTAACACCCACTTACATGAGAGCTGCTTTGGCCTATTCACAAAATTGTTCTGGTTTCTTGTGCCAGATAGTAACAGGGAAACATTTAGCACAGTGGTGGCGAACTTATGGCACGGGTGCCAGAGGCGGCACTCGGAGCCCTCTCTGTGGGCACATGTGCCATTGCCCCAGCCTTGCCTTCCCCCGTGACCCCCTCCTCTCCAGCAGCCCCCCTGAAGAGGAGTCGCCCCTGAGCGTGGCCCACGCGGAGCAGCGCAGCAAAGGACATGGCAGCCAGGCACCATAGACAAGACTCTGCCCTCATACCCCATCGTGCACAGTTGATGCTGCAGGGCGCGGGCAGAGGGCATGACCGCCATAGCGCTGCTGGGCTATCTGGGCGATCTGCGGCGGGCCCTGGAGGCAGTGAGTGGCCCTGCGGGCAGGCGGGGTGGGGGATGGGGGGGCGGAACGGGCGGGGCAGGGGATGGAGCAGGGCGGGGCCAGTTTTGGGGCACCCAGTCTCTAAAAGGTTCGCCATCACTGATTTAGCATATGAACTTTTGCCAGGTGTATACATATGATCATGATGAAAACTTTCCCTTTAAGTGGCCATTTACTACTAAGAAAAAGGTTACTGGCAATTATAGAAATAAAATAAGACATTTAATTTTATTTCATTTTGGGAGGTGTATTGTGGTCAAAACTAGGATGTACTATGGTAGTAAAAACAAAATCACAAACCTTCATGGCATTTTTCATGATCAATTAGGTTCAGTAAGTTAGCCACAGTTATCAAAAGGGACACCTGAAAAATTATTTCCATGTTTCCTTCTTTACATAATGGAACAAATTAAAGATTTAAACTGGTTCAGAAATGGTTCTAGAAACCAATAAACTCATTTATGTAAAAGCTTCTCATTTCAAGCATCATACCTGTTCCTGCTGTTTCTTTTATCTGCCGCACCAAATGCATTATCACATTAAGGTTGTGGTCCTTAGTCAGGCTCAAAGCAATCAGGATACTGGGATCTGGTTTGCCCTGCCAGCTGGCCCAATTTTCCAGTTTATTCTGGATGTCTCTAACCAATCCTTGCTGATCATTCGGGACAGCTAGAACCAAGACAACCAGAAATTTATCAAGAACAGCACTTGTTCCTAGACAACTCTGATGTAGCTTGTCAACAGAATTACAATTCAGCCTCAGAAACTGTCTCTACAAGTAGTCCTTGACTTATGATCATAATGGAACCCAAAATTTCTGTTGCTAAGCAAAACATTTGTTAAGTGAATTTTGCCCCATTTTACGACCTTCCTCGCCACAGTTTGCAGTGAATGACTGCAGTCGTTACGTTAGTAACATGGTTGTTAATTTGAATCTGGCTTTCTCTTGACTTTGCTTGTCAGAAGTTTGCAAATTGCGGTCACATGACCCCAGGACATTGCAACTGTCAAGAGTCCATTGCCAAGTGTCTGAATTTTGACAATATTACATTTTAATTACCTTTTTGTACAGAACTATTTCCATGAGGTAAAGTTGGCCCGACATAAATGCCCTATGTATCGATAATCCACACAGTGCACAAATATTATAATGTTTCTAGGGCTGTAAAAGAAGTGCTTTGCACAGTACAGTAATGCAAATGAAGCACTTATTTTCAAAATAACAGAATAACAGAGTTGGAAGGGACCTTGGAGGCTTTCTAGTCCAACCCCCTCTCAAGCAGGAAACCCTGTACCATTTCAGATAAATGGTTGTCCAATCTCTTCTTAAAAATCTCCAGAGTTGGAGCACCTACAAGTTCTGGAGGCAAGTTGTTCCACTGGTTAATTATTCTCACTGTCAGGAAATTTTCCCTTAGTTCTAAGTTGCTTCTGTCCTTGATTAGTTTCTATCTATTGCTTCTTATCTTGCCTTCAGGTGCTTTAGAGAATAGGTTATCCCCCTCTCCTTTGTGGCTTGCCCCTGAGATATTGGAACATTGCTATCATGTCCCCCCTAGTCCATCTTGTCATTAAACTAGACATACCCAATTCCTGCATGCATGTCCTTTGCAAGGTTCATTTGGCTGTGAAGATCAGTCAAAAGATCTTCAAGTTAGGAAGAAGCATCAGGCTTAAGAAGGCTGATCTAAGAGGAAGCGTGATTAAAAAAACTTACAGCAAGTTCCTGAAGAAATGGAAGCCGCATTGGTGATTGTGCAGAACACACACAGGATAATAGTGAAGAGGAACATTTTAGGATAGGAATCTGGGTCTGTCCTTTTTTTTAGGTCAGGTCTTCCTTGATGTGGCATAATATTGGAAGTCAATGGTGAAAAACTGCTTCCCCCCCCCTTTATATAGATTGCTGGTACAACCTTTATATAGACTCCTTACCAACCTTTTATCTCCAAATAGTCACTTCATTTCTAGCGCTGTTGACTTTTTTGGGGGGTTATCTCAATTTCCTCAACATTTCGTGGGAACCAGTTTGAGAAGGAGATGTCAAAGAAAAAAACTTTTCAGAGAAATTGGTGGAGCAAGTGTACATATTAGCAGAAGAAAGATAGCTTATGTAACTTGGCACCATATGTGAGATAACAGCCACTTGCTAAGAAAACATTTCCTGAGCCATGAATCTGGCACAAGTTAATGGCTAGAAAGGGATAAAGTTGGGTTGAGAAAAGAGGAAATAAAACTGAACTGGACCTGTCCCTCTGAACTGTTGCCTAGAAAAAATAGCACTGTATCTTCCACCAGAATCATGACTCCAAACTTTCTTAGATTTGTAGAACATGGTGGAAATGCTATAGATGAGGTATGTTAGAACAGAAGAGAACAGAATAGAATAGAATAGTAGAATAATAACTTTATTATCACTTTGAACATACACTAATCGGCATGCATTAAAATGAAATTTCATTGCATACAGCTCTCAAAGGGTCACCACCTCCAATATACGCTATGTAAATATGACAAAAATAAATACAGAACTATGCAATATACCCACATATATTATGTGACACAGAAAAACAACACAGTCTAGTTCAGATTATGATTAAGATTATATGATTTAACAAAAAAAGCAGCCTGTGTTTTATCCAAGAAGAGAATGTGAACCCAGCCTGAGTATGTGTTATATCACCTCAATTGTCTCAAGAATAGAGGAAATGTTTTCTTCATTTAGGTAAGGAAATGGCTTATAGAGTTTCATTGGAAGAAGCCAAGGCACCTGCGTATTGCATGAGCTATAAATGAAGCCAATGAGAGGGCCCAGGACCTGGTTCCCATCTGAGAGAATTCTTGAGTAGTTGCTATGAATGATGGACAATCATCTAAGAATATGGGCTTTGTTGCTTTTAATCACTGAGTTCTACTCAGAACTCCTCAGGTAAATGCAGAGAGGGAATACAACTTGGAGATATGGAAAGAAACTGGTTGGTTGTTTTTGGTGTGCACTGTACTATGCCTTCAGAGGAACAGACTTAAACATGCTCTTATTACAAAATGTTTCCCATTATTAAAGATCTACCAAAATACAAATCTAATGAAAACTATTTTTTAAGGAGAATTAAGAAATATTTTTTAAGAAACTATATCAGTGCTGGTGTGCACTATGTGTTGTAACAGAAGAATTAGCTTTCTTGCTTTAATGTGCTCAAAATAGAAAGCACCCAGCTTCACCAGGCTAGTGAACCATTGCTGGGTTAGGGGAAAAAGTTTTATTAGGACACCTCTCCAAGTTGTAAAAAAGAAAAACATTGGGGAACCTGGCTCAAAATTAAAAAGAAAACTCAATGGTTTTTAAGTTCTGGACATTTTCTTAGATTTGCTGTTTCAGATCAATAGGCAAATCTTCTTTGGAAGCCCCTTAGTTAAGTTAGCTTGTGCAAAATAGATTTTCAGTTGCATGAAGGTTTTCTGGGTTAGACTAAAGTGGTTGTTTCTTTTTGTTTTTAAATGAACAGATACAATTCATAGATTCTGTGAGGTAGAAATAAAGAAACATGTAATCTTTCAATTTCTCTAGTGGAAGTTTTTAAATGGAAGTTTGACTGGAATAATATCCAGTGATTGAGGATATGTAGGTTATATATATATAATCTGCAGCTAGCAAATGGCAGTCTACCAGGTTTTGGATCTATCTTTATGTGATTAATTTTTTTTTTCAAAGCTGGGCCAACCAGGATTAAAAGCCAATGAAGGATGTTAAAAAATAGAATCCACTCAAATGTCAAAGCACTGGGGCAACTTTTGAATTCTCAAGAACTCCTTTGTCTAGAACAGGGATCTCCAACCTTGGCAGCTTTAAGACGCAAAGACTTCAACTCCCAGAATTCCCTAACCAGCATGTTGAAGTCTACAAGTCTGGTCTAGAGAATAGACTTTGGATTGCTTACAAAATGGCTGGTATGCGGAGGGGTGTAAGGCTGGTCAGTCCCTAAAATGGCTGCCCTGGCATATTATGACTCGTTTCTTGAAAGGCAGTTGGACGAGACTGAGAAAAAGAATAGCTTGCTGAAGTACCATTTTCCTTTGCAACTGTGAAGCACTCTACCTTTCTGAACCCCCCCCCCAATACTCGATATTTATTTCCCCAGAGAACAATTGCTAAAGTCAGCAATGAGCAAATGGGAGGAGGAGGAGTAATAATGCTCATAATATATTCCTCCCTCCCTCCAGTGCAAATAATTTTCTCCACTGAATATACACTTTTAATGCTAAAGGACACCCACCCCACCCCAAATCCCTAATGAAAATGACATAAAGAGATAGAACAGAAAGATAACAAAATGGATTTTTTGTCCTTGGGTGTTTTCTGTCACTGTTAGCTCAACTCTACCCATACCATCAGAGCCAGATGTGCAACAGGCTGTCCTATTTATAAAACGCCTAAAGCAACATGGACTTTATTGTTTCTTTTACTTTTTACCTAATGTAGAATAGAATGCAGAAGTTTTGTGCCTTAGCAACTAAATGACTGTAACTTTCTAAGTGCAAGATAAGAACTTTCTCAGGCTGAAGTAACAAAGGATTATGCAGGTATATGTACTAACTGTTTCAATTGAAGGCAACTGTATCTTTTTACAAGGGACTCTATAGGACGCTTGAAGTCTTTTTCCATGCTAACCTTTTCTTTTCTACTTCTAATACAATACTCATAAACAGCCTGGGTTTATCAAAGATTCCATATATAGTTTACATGTGCATATTTGTTAGCATAAGAGTTTTGGTTACTTTGTCTTCAGGGTCCTTCATTCAGCCTGTTTGCTGGGGAAGCACCATGTTTGATCAAATGTTTTTGTTTTGCAATTGCAAAATAAAATATTGGTTTTCCTACCATTGTCTGCTTAATTGGGACAGCTACTGGACCCTCAACTAATATTTGGAAACAGTCCATTAGACAAATTCATATATATATGGAAAATAAAAACTAATAGAAAGTAATAGAAAGTAAGAAAAAGAAATTGAAGAAAAAGCTAAAAGTACAAAAAAGAAAGAAAAAGAAAAAAGAAATAGCTTTCAAACTTCTTTACAGAAGCTATAAATACAATTATCAGTTTCTATTGATATATTATGTGTGTCTGGAAAATGGGGTAATTCAGTAATCAAATCAAATTAAAGGATTGTGTGTATGTAGCCAAGCCAATAAATCAGTCTGAGAGCACCTTACAGAAATCCCAGGACCGCAAACTACCAGTACTAATTGCCTTTTAGATTTACATATTGTAATTAGTTCAGGGTTGACAATTGGGTTAATTGAATAAGTCTTGATTTAGTTAAGTTTAGGAAAGCAGCATGATGTGTGAGCAGAGCCACAAAATGGCTTGATAGGCTGTCAAGTGCCCTAAAGAGATTGGTGGCTTAGATATAACAAAGAGTTTGATCCTAATTTTCTGCTGGAGTAGCTATTTCATCTGAAGTGGCTGCTTCTGTGCATCTAACTTTGGATATGTGATTGCTTCAGTTACTTATTGGCTGAGGAATTCTGGGAGTTGAAGTTCACAAGTCATAAGAGGGCCAAGTTTGAAGACCCCTGACATAGGGACTTCAGACCAGCCACACTGCTTTCTCCCCTCAGTGGTTGCTCTCATTCCCCAATTATCTACCATCTGAGCTGGTTAGTTGCTCTGCCAAATATAAGGCTAGCCCTGAAACCAGTTGGTAGGGACCAACAACAAAAGAGGTTTTTATGTCTTGCTCCTGGCCTCTTGGAGGCATCTTGTGAAATTCAGTCAAAACTGAAGAAGCTTCTTGGATGAGAAGCAAAATGTTTTCAAGGAAAAAAACAAACAGTTACCTTTTGGAAAAACACATTTGGGACCTGGATGATTCAAATCTCCATAGACAACTGCCAAGCCAAGTCTTTTTCATCCTATATTATCTCCATTTCAACCTGTAGTTCAAACCTATGTAGTTCTGTTTGAATCTTCTGTCTTTCTCATTTAAAGTATTAGCTACCCTGCCTAGCTTTGGATTGTCTGCAAAATTATTCCATAACAATTGTTGGATTTGTCCTATAAAGATAGATATTACTGTTGGGATAGTATCAGTAATAAACAGCACTTATAAAGTTACAAGCTAGCATAGTGTAATGAGTTTTCATTTAATTTTATTTATCGTCAAACCTCGAATAGCAAAGTGCAGATATAATCTAAAAGTTGGCATTAGATAAAACAGTTTAATATATAAAATAATTGGTAAATATTACATAAAACATTTTAAACTCTCTTATTGATGTGTTACTAGAGACCTTCTTTTTATTGCCGTCGTGAAAATTTGGCTGTTGCTGTTATAATTTTAGGATTCTTATGTGTGAATAAAACTTAACATATCCAGAAATGTCTCTCCTTGGTCTTGATTTTAAAGTAGATTGGATAACATCCTGCTGAAAATTCACAGTACAATAAAATACGATCTACTTTGATTCAACTCTGAGTAACCACATAGGCATATTTTCTCCATGATGATCCATCCCTGGTTCTTCAGGTCTTCCAAGGTGAACCTAGCATAAATGTAACTGAGTCCACCCACCTTGCTCCTGGTTGCCCTCTTCTCTTTCCTTTCACTTTTCTCAGCATTAAAGCCTTCTCCAGAGAGTTAGGACTTTTCATAATGTATTCAGAATACAGAACTTTGCATAATGTATTTAGAATAAATAACTTTACATAATGTATTCAGAACAGGATAATTTGAGCCTGATCATTTCTCAGTGAGAAATCTGAGCTAATGTGTTCAATATTCCATATGTGTGTGTGGGGGTTTAGGCTATCCATGGGAATTCTCAGGAGTCTTCTCCAACACCTAAGTTCAGAAGCACCTATATAATTAAGGACAGGAAATCAAACCTTCCCTAACATTCAATCTTCCCTTGTTCCTCAGTCCCAACCTCACAGCCATTTCCAGGGCAAAAAGATGAAAAATTAAAAACAAAAGCTAACAAACTTGACAAAGAAGTTGAAATTGGCCAAAGGCGGCAGCTCATCCATATAAACAATTCTTTCATGAGGGCAATGAGATATCCTGGGATTCCCATTTTTCTAAGCACATTCCCCAGCTTTATGTGATTGACATAATCAAAGACTTTTCTATAATTAGTAAAGCACATAATGACTTCTTTTCCATGTACTTTGGCTTTTTCAATTATCCAGTGTGCACCAGAAATAAAGTCTCATGTTCCTCAGCTTTTGTTAAAGCCAACTTCAAAAACACACATACACTCTCACATTCCAGGAACAAAATCTGAGGATCTTTTGAAATATACCCTATAGCATATTAGATGGCAACACATTTAATCTAGATTTTGAAAAGGCTGTTCTGTATCTAATTAAATATAAACATATGGAGCTGAAAAGTATATTTGCAATGTATTCGAAAAGTCACACGGTAAACAAAGACGTTTAGCCTTTGCCATTCTGTACTGTGTTATCCCTCAATCTTTTTATCATATAATAAAATGATGATGTCATAACCCCAAAAACAAATAATCAGGGTCAATGCCAATCTGATTAATCTTTTGGTCCACCTGTTTAAACCATGTATCTGTATCTTTTTCACATAGCAATCTTCCTTGTTTTCCAAAACGTAAATTTGTGACCAAAACTTAATAATACTCAGCCAAGTGTCTGTTTAAAGGACATTGTATAATTTCCAGGGAAACACAAAGTTTGGAACATTACTTGGAACTTTTAAAGGAGATATTAAAACTTCTTTTGCAATTGGGCTATGTTATTTTCGACAGCTGTGACAACTCAGTACTTTACTGTGGTTGGCATTCAGTTATTAAATAATTTTAAACAAACAGAACTTTGCACGTATCAAATCACTATTTTATTGTCATCTTGCCAGAACTGTAATATATCAAATTCCATGCAGAAGGCTTGGCTATCGTCTGATAAATACAGACTTGATTCTCGGTTCTTTATTATAGGTAATAATTCAGTATCTACTGAAGATGGCCACAATTAGCTCATTATCTCTTGGTATGTAGCTACCAACACCTGCCAACATAAAAAAATGATGTTGAAAAGTAGGTTATATTCTCTACATTAGATATATGATAAGCTTTAGCGTGTAGATTTGAAAACTAGTTTTAAATTAGATATATGCAGATACTCAGCTGCCTTGTATACATGGCCACAGCCAGTCATGATGATCAAAATAGTATCCGTACAATAATATCACAATACAACCCCACCTTTTCATAGTTTCATCCTAATACTAGATGCAAATTCATAAGTTGTAGGATTTGAGTTATGAAGGACACTTTTTCATTTGCCCTGTCCCACCCCCAGCTCCCCAGATGCCTAAGTGCAGCTACCATGTAAACCCCCCAAAAAGATGTAGCTGCTTTAAAGAGTAAAAAACTACATTCACGCTGTTAAGTGAACTGAAGCATCTTTTTAGGATCAAATCAAAAGCACTGCATTTTCCTATCCACTATACCAGGCATGTCCAGCACACGACCCATGAGTCACATGCAGCCTTGGATGGTTAGTAATGAAACCCCACAGGATAATAAAAAAACATAAAAATAAAGGAAGCCTGTTATTTATATACATTAACTATATTATATGCATTATGTGTGGTTCAAGACAATTCCTCTTCATTTAGTGCGACACAGGCAAGTCTAAAGATTGGACAACTATGTTCTATACTGTAATATATATGTGTTGGCTTTATGCACATCAGTAACTGAACATTACTGGATAATGTTAGGCAACTGTTCATTAGAACAGGGCTTTTCAACCAGTGGTATGGGTACCACCTGTGGTACATTGGCACCTGGTAGGTGGTACGCGACCATCCTAGAAAAGTGGTAGCAGGGGAGGGGAATGAGCTGAACTGGTGGCAGCACCATAGAAGACTGAGAGAGAGATGGCTGGAGCTGCAAGGTTGTCAGGGCTGTCAGGGCTAAGTGGAAGCGCCAGGATCAGTGCCGCTTTCCAGCTGATAGGCGCTTCTTTGGGGCACTTTTTTCAGTGCCACTGTAACTTCAAACAGTCACTAAGCGAACTGTGGTAAGTCGAGGACTACCTGTACTTTTATCACTTTTTTACTTTTTGGGGGGGTCATTAAGTTTTTGACACCTTGCTAGGCGACTGGTGGTACTCGGATGTTGCCATATCCTAAAAGTGGTACAATGGGTGAAAAGGTTGAAAAGCCCTGCATTAGAAGACCAGTTAGTCTTCTCAATCTTCAAGGTTCTGTCCCTCTGTTGCCACTGAATCTTCACTTTGCTATTGTACCCCCAACCTCTTGTTCGACTCGATCCTTTGCTCAGTCTTTTTCTGGGACAACATTTCAGCCCTAACTTCATTTGATTGATGTCCTTGCTAATGCAACGGTCTTCCTAGACTGGGTGCTGAACTGATTTACAACCTTGATTTTTCTTGAGTTGCATATCAGTCCCCTTGGTAAATAGGTAAAATCTGTATGTTGTATTTCCTCTGTACACCTTGCCCTTTGGGAACTGTGCATTTAAATAGGCTCTCAACTATTTGCAGCACTCGGCAAATCTTGTCTGGGATCAAAAGCTAAGCCGGATCAAAGCTGATTAGTCTCTAGACAGGATATTTCTAGCTCATGCCAGCACTGTAGGGTAGACTGGGAAACTGAAAGCTTATTCCAGGAGAAGGCAAAGACACATAATTTCAGTGTTGCACTGAGAAAACTATCTAGATATACAGTAACTAAGAAATCATGAGGAGTTGAGCTCAACTTGAAGACTTTGCTGTCTGAACAGGCATCAACCTATTATTTTGGTCATGTTGATTATTATTATCTTATAGCTGCACATTCACTAACAAGTTAATCATAATTAATATGGAAGATAACGGATGCACGTATTTGGAGGACTATATTGTATCTTTCAGGACTTTCTTTCTTCCCAAGAAAATATACCTTGTTCAAGGGGTGTTTTGCCACTGAGGAACTGCCAGTAGGTCTTTTCATTGGTGTTACCTTGGAGGCCATTGATAGAGGTGACCATGGGGCCCCAAGATGTTTCCTCTGTTTGAAAGCTGCAAAATGCCAAATTCATTACAAAAACAGGAAGAAGGAAGGATGAATAGAAAAATGGTGAATTATATCATAGTAATTTATGGGAAGATAATATGTACACAAGAAAAATTGAAAGCAAGTAAATTTCAAAAATTAATAAATAAAATAAGAAAAATTGAATGAAAAAAGATCAGGCATATTGTAGGTGAAAATATTCATAGAAATCAAATATTCAAATTTATCCAATGGGCCACCTTAAAATCAAACATTAGAGTTTAAAACACATTGGTAAAGATTTGAGGTTTCTTGAACTGAAAATTTGAAAAGTTTATGTAGATCACATCCTGGGTTGAATACCATCCCTAAAAGGTCAAAGACCAGGAGTCTATTTACCTGAATTCCTTTGCATTACATTGTTTAGCTGCTTCCAAGACAGCAAGCAGCACCGAACCCTTTGGCACTTTCACAGTTGTGGAATACTCGAAATAAGGTTTTTTTAGCTTGTTGATTACCATATAATGTACTGTTACTGCAAAGAAAGAGAAGAGAAGGCAGGTGAACTAACTCATTACACCCTTAGTATCTAATGCCAATCCTGGGCTTGCATAGCTGAGACGAGAGATAGCCAATGAGATGAGATGAGACTTGGAAGGAAAAATTGGCATCCATTTGAAGATGCTTAAAATGTTACTATTGCTAGTGGCTGCAGTTGATTTTCATCATTGTGGACAATCCATTCAGTAGAAGTTGCAGATCCATAACAGTGAGTTAAATGGATCTTTCCAAAATAGGCAATCCTCAGCCCCACAACACCTTTCCTTTTTCCTTTCCTTTCCTTTCCTTTTTTTTTTTTGAGTCCAGAATTAAGCGAAAGTTAGAACCAAGCTATGTGAAAGCAGCATAACATTGGTAGCATAGCTTTGTGGAGCATTTTATGATTGTTTCCAATGTTATTAGACACTAAACGGCATGACTGTGTTCACCTGTTTTCATCTCCAGCCTCCACCATTTCCTTTCTTTCAGAATAATTCCACTGTCTCCAAATAATCAATAATAGCAAAACTGTACCTGTTCCTGGTGTGGAAATGTAGTGATGGGGAATGTAAACCTATAATGCAGACCTCATTAAGCTGTGACTATAGCTCACTAGCCAAATCTGCTGTTTTCTGTCCTTCAGAGAACAAGGGAGGTGCCAGAAGAGTTTCTTTCCAGTAGCTGCCTTACCAGTTTCAGAGGTGCAAGTGACATTGCTCACATCCAAGTAGGTTTTGCCCACCAGAGAAGGCAGGATCTGAGAAGCAGCAGCTGGAGTACTAAAGGCTCCCTCGGGGATCTTACTCAGCACTTCATTCAAGGTCTTTGTGCAGTTCCATGCGTTATCAGAGTAAAACTCAGAAGTAACACTGAGAGCCTGGAAATCAGCAAGAGAGAGAGAGAGAGATGCTGTGAGATTTGGAGGGATAAAGACCAGATTCCTGGATTTTCAGCCCTCCCAAATAAAAGATCAGGTGTACCTGCATTGCAAGGCCAGTGCTATAGATATTTCCAAGGAGGCCATTAGTCTGCTGTTCTTGAAGGATTTGCTCTGTGATCAGGGCCAAGGCTTCTCTTATAGTTGCTGTAAGTTTGCTCTGCTGAGATGAGATCCTTCCTTCATACACACAGAACAGTGCCAGACTTGCTACGGCAGCAGTATCTGTGAATTACATCAAACAAGGGATTGAGCTGTGAGAAGAAAGTCAGGAGTGTTTGCCAATCTAGGAGGAGTCATGGATCTCTTTGGTATAAGTGCTGGACAATAGCAGATATCAGAGAGAAGCAGGCCAAATTGGAAAAAGCTGTTTATTACAAGTTGTCATTGTGGATGGTGCAATGGACAATGGATTCCTAGCTTATCAATCACTTGCTCATCATGAAGTTCCCCAGTGTCCCACTCACCTTCTCTCAGTACAACCTATTCCTCAGGATCATTACAGGGTATCATTAAGAAGGCTATCTTGAAGTCCTTCAAAGCTCAGAATAAAAAGATAATTTAAAATCATATTCAAAAATCACATATGTGTCTCTTACCTACAGAGAGACGACCATTGAATTGGAAACTATTAGTCAGGGCTGCTTTGGCCAGAACAATGGCAGCTTTGTCAAGTTCTGGACTTTTCTCTATACACAGAGCCAAAGTATCTAGAGCCAATTGGTAGTAGGTGGTCTTGGGAGTCCCAGTAGTATCTGAAAAGTAAGCATGTTTATCAATTACTTCCTGTTTGGTCACAGAAGACATCTATCCTCAGCCCATTACTGTTTGGAGGTTAAGTGCAAATGGAAAACTATTTCTAAAGAGTACTATTGGAGAAGGAGAGATCTGAAATCATAAACCAGCTGTATTTCCATGGGATCCCCATGGAATTTATAACCATAATGGTGCAGGATTCTAAATCACGAAAAGTAACCTTTTATCAACTAGCATTTTCCAGATCTGTAGAAATCAATTCCAGAATTCCCCAGCTGGCATCAACATTGAAGTCTGCTCATCTGGTAGATGTCCACATAGCTACTGTATGGGGAATGATTGGGTTTGAAGCTGCAGATTTTTCCCTCTAACCCGGAAGGCAAGTTAGCTTCTAATGCGGGGAAATAATGAGAAGGGGCAGAAAATGAAGTCCCATTCTCCTGCTGCATGAGAGTTTATAATGCTATAGGGGGAATATCTCCAAAGGGCTATAAACCTCTCCTAGGCATAATTTATAATACTACCTATTCCACAATATAGTGTTCAACTTAAAACCATTTGTTTGGCAACTGTTCAAAGTTAGTGCTATTGAATAAAGGGACGACTGGTCCTCCCATTTATGACTGCCATAGCATCTATACATATATCTATACAGTGATCAAAATTCATGGCCTTAGTCACCAGTATGCATTTACAACAGTGGCATTGTCCTGGGGTCATGTGACTGCTATTTGCAACCTTCCCAGCCAGCTTTTGATAAGCAAAGTCAATGGGGAAAATCAGATTTGCGTAATGTCTACATGATTCACTTAAGAACTGCAGTGGTTTGCTTAACAGCCATGGCAAAAAAAGGTTACGAAATCAGGCATGCCTCACTTAGTCACCATCTTGCATAACAATGGAAATTCTGATTCCAATTGTGGTCATAAGTCAAGGACTACTTGTACTGACAGTTGGAAATTCAGGATGCAGAGATAAATGTCAGATTGCTAAACTAGATTTTGTACTGTATGAGTTCTATTCTCTTTAGCACAGAGCATGTTTTCAGCCTGAACCAAGACAAATCTTCCCCACAAGTAGATTAGTGCAATCTGGCAAAGGTTTTGCTGTTTTCGGTAGCTTTTATGTACAGTGTCGATTGGCAGGGACATATGATGTGCTACATGGGGAAGTTTAGCCGTGGTGTTGGGTCTTTTGGTTTTGATGTTTTTATTGTAGTTGATACTGTTTTATTTTTGAGTGGTGAGCTACCCAGAATTTGGTTCATGATGAGTAGCTAGATGAATGTTATAAATAAATAAATAGCCATAGCCATAGCCATAGCACTTAGACTTATTTACCACTTCACAATGTTTCACAGCCCTCTCTAAGTGGTTTACAAAGTCAGCAATGTTACCCCCAACAATCTGAGTTCTCATTTTATTGACTTCAGAAGGATAGAAGGCTGAGTCAACCTGGAGCCGGTGAGAATCGAACTGCTGGCAGTCAGCAGTCAGCAGAATTAGCCTGCACTACTGCATTCTAACCACTACCACGGCTCTTAAATACATGTTACAAAGCCATCCTCAATCATCACCACCACTCTGGATCAATTTTGCAGCTGTTATAAAAGTGCATTTTCTTCCTTAAAAAAAAAAAAGGAAAATATGAATGCAAAATGGGGATCAGATTTAACAGCCAGATCTGTATTCCAACAGCAGATTGATTCAGCTGTCATTTGTATTGTGAAATAGGGAGGAAAGTAATCTGAGTTATCTGGAGAAAAGTTGTACAAACATTTTAAGTTGTACCAGTCATTAAAATATTAGAAAGAAAATGTTATTCGCAACTGGAACAAAGAACAGACACTGCCTACATGGCTAAGAGAGCAATTCTCATAGGCTGAGAATTGGGCATTTAAATTCAACCGAGTACCATCCTTGCAAGCCAATGGTGGGGAAAGAGCACAGAGAGTCAAGGATCCATGCATTAATTATCCTTTTTGCATCTTGTTATCTGAGTGAAAGGCAGGAATCTAATGCTCATTTGTCTCCTTACCGATATGCTTAATCTCATCCTCTGTTTTCTCTTCAAGGACTTGGACCAGGTTGACATGTTTTTCTGGCGTGCTGACATCAGCAGGATTCTGACAGGCAGACCGAAGAGCTAGGACATAAAGGGCCACTTTGCCAGAGGTCATCTCTGCAAGAAGGGACGAGAGAGGACAAAGACTGAGTAAGCAATGCCTCGAAAGCAGTAAAATACCCTTTCCCATCCTGGCCGGAAGTCTAGAAACTGTAGCCCACAACATCTGGGAGAGCTGCTTTAAAACTGGGATGTAACCGGAAACCCCCTCTGATTATTTTTCCTTTGTTGCAGAACCATCTGGTTGATATTTTAAAGGCAAACCAGTGATAATGTAAGGTTTCATGGCCTGGAGTTCCTGGTATCAGATGCACCTGTACCGTAATCTGTAAAAGTCTAGACACAGATATGGCTGAATTAATAGAGACTCACAGTTGTTAATGTAATTTCAGCTCCAGGAAAAAAAAATGCTTCTAAGCCTTTTAATCAAAACTATTTTGCTCTTGCCATGAAGTTCTTAATTTCTGTTTTATCATCAATTGAAACCTACTGTTTGTTGGGTGGCTTTTTTAGCTGCAATTTAACACCCACTTACACGAGAGCTGCTTTGGCCTAATTCACGAAATAGTTCTGGTTTCTTGTGCCAGATAGTAACAGGGAAACATTTTAGCATATGAACTTTTGCCAGGTGTATACATATGATCATGATGAAAACTTTGCCTTTTAGTGGCCATTTACTACTAAGAAAAAGGTTACTGGCAATTATAGAAATAAAATAAGACATTTAATTTTATTTCATTTTGGGAGATATATTGTGGTCAAAACTAGGATGTACTATGGTAGTAAAAACAAAATCACAAGGGAATGGAGCCAGCCTGGCAAGATTCTTTTAATACGGGTGATCAACAATAAAAACAAAACTGCTTTGGCCTATTCATAAAATTGTTCTTAGTTCCTTGTACCAAACAGTAACAGGGAAACATTTAGCAGATGAACGTTTGCTAAGTGTGGACATATGGTCATGATGAAAATTTGTTATTTAGTGTTCTACCTACTATACTACCAAGAAAAAAAACCTTGTGGCAATTCTAGAAATAGAATTGGGCTTCCTTAGTTTTAATTAAGTTTGGGACGTACATTGTAGTCAAAACTAGGATGTACTAGTAAAGACAAAATAAATCATAAAGCTTTTTCACTATCTGTTAGGTTTAGCAAGTTACTCATAATTATCAAAAGGGACACCGGAAAAATTATTTCCACGTTTCCCTCTTTACAAAATGGAACAAATTAAAGATCTAAACTGGTTTAGAAGTGGTTCTAGAGACCAATAAACTCATTTATGTAAAAGCTTCTCATTTCAAGCATCATACCTGTTCCAGCGGTTTCTTTTATCTGCTTCACCAACTGTGTTATCACACTAAGATTGTGGTCTTCAGCCAGTTTCAAAGCAATCAGGACACTGGGATCAGGTTTAATCTGTAGGCTGGCCCAATTTTCCAGTTGAGTCTGGAGGCCTTTGACCAACCATTGCTGATCACTCGGGACATCTAGAACAAAGACAGCTAGAAGTTTATCCAGAATAGCATCTTTCCTAGACAATTCTGATGTAGCTTGTCAACAGAACTGGAGTTCAGCCTCAGAAATTGCCTCTATTATATTTTTCTTCTGCATTGGTAGCATTTGGGGCTGTTGCTCCTTTTTTGCCCACCATTTTTTTTGTCCATTAGTGAATTCTGTAATTATAATAAGGTTAACTTCAAATACTTTGAATATACCACGCAAGATCCATACAAATGGGTTGTTAATATTCATGTAGCAGACTTGTTATTCATAAAGGTATCCAGACCTATGTGAATTTATCTGCTTTGGGGCAAAAATGTTGCACATGAAATTTTTCACTGAGTGAGCCAAAAAAAGCTGTGTTTAGTTATCAGTATACATTTAAGTTTTTTTCCCCTTTTGTATCTCTCTGTACTTTTTTTGGGAGGGGAGAATTGAGGCTAATTGCAATTATCTGAGCCTTGCCTTCAGCTATGAATGTGGATTGGATGCTAGCCAAAATGGCCATCTCACATACACTCATGCAAGGGTTAACTCAGTGGAACTTACCCTTCTCTTGCTTTATTTAAGCTGAACTGACTTATTGAAATCAACAGAAGAAGATGCATACAACTTTAAGTGCCATTATTTTCAGTAGGAATACAGATCAACTAAGTTAACTACGTTAATCCAGTTCAATGCACGTAAAGCATTTTTTCTCAACGAGACAGAGTTGGCACTAAGTTTTGAGTTTTTGTATGTTGTCTTCTGATGGGCTACTTTCCTATTCTCTGTGTCGTCTGCTGACTCACTGTGATCAGTGAAAACAGGCAGGTAGAAAATGAAGTTATAATAATAGATCGGCAGGTGGAGGGGGAGCTTAGATAGGCTGCTGGTCATTATCTCTAAACAGCTGCTTCTCCCAAGTTCTTTCGGTCACTTCTTATATTCTTTGATAATTCTGTTGAAGCCACAGAACTGTCTTTTCCATTGGCACTCATTGGTGTGCATATCATATGAACACAGACATTTGAAAGGCTACTAGGTTAGGGAAGGTTGCACTATGATTTTATTACATTCCAGATCATATCAATAGCATACAAGGGGATAAATCAGTTTCTGCATTGTTATACTCCTTTATTTTTCTATATACAGTAAGTGATTATTTAGCTCTATGCATCTGTACTGAAAACTGTTTGTGTATTTAGAAAGCTAATGTGCATGCTGGCTTGGAATTTTAGCTCTGCAGTTCAATCAGGTGGGGATCACATGAGAGAAAGCTTCCTCACCAAGTCTAGAAAGAGTGCAGAGAAGAGCAACAAAGATGATTAGGGGACTGGAGGCTAAAACATATGAGGAACGGTTGCTGGAATTGGGTATGTCTAGTTTAACGAAGAGAAAGACGAGGACATGATAGCAGTGTTCCAATATCTCAGGGGCTGCCACAAAGAAGAGGGAGTCAAGCTATTCTCCAAGGCACCTGAAGGCAGGACGAGAAGCAACGGATGAAAACTGATCAAGGAGAGAAGCAACTTAGAACTAAGGAGAAACTTCCTGGCAGTTAGAACAATTAACCAGTGGAACAACCTGCCTCCAGAAGTGGTGAGTGCTCCAACACTGGAAGTTTTTAAGAGGAGACTGGACAGCCATTTGTCTGAAGGGTTTCCTGCTTGAGCAGGGGGTTGGACTAGATACCTCCAAGGTCCCTTCCAACTTTTTTATTACTATTATTATTATTATTATTATTATTATTATTATTATTATTATTATTATTATTATTATTATTATTATTATTATTATTATTATTATTATTATTGCCTTGCTTTTATTAAATATGAGAAGATGTAGGCAGGGCACAGCTTTTCGGCTTCATCATTAATGATGTATAGAAAATAGAAACTGGCAGTCATGGACATGGCTCAAGTTTCCATTTTGGTTACCTTTCTGTACGAAACTGTTTTCATGAAGGAAAGTTGATCCAGCCTAAACACCCTCTATGCATCAATATCTCATTCAGTGCACAAACATTAGAAATGTTTACATAGGGTTGCGCAAAGAGATGTTTTGCATAGATTTTAATGCAAATGAAGCACTTCCTTTCGAATTGCACTTCCTGTTCGAATTGCAAAAGTTGGTTCTAGTTGTCTTATATGCAGACACTTCTGGTGAGGCGGTTGGTGAAGTAATATGACTGCAAGCACATAGAGATACCCAGCGATGGCCTTTCAAAGTTGCATGAACCTTGGAAAGGACATAGCTGCAAAGATGGGTTTTCCACTGTGTAAGAGATCTATTGCCAGTTAAATATAGAGCAAACCCTGTCCCTATTTGATTACCATGACCACCCCATTTGAAGATCTCCAAGTATGTTGAACTATAACTTCCCATTATCCTTCAATCAACTTAGAGAGAAGCATCGGGTTAAGAAGGGTTAATACAAGAGGAAGATGACTTGAAATACTTACAGCAAGTTTCTGAAGAACTGGAAGCTGCATTGGCGACTGTGCAGAACACACATATAATAATAGTGAAGAGGAACATTTTCGGCTCAAATGTGAGTGTATCCTTTCGTAGACCAAATCTTCCTTGATGTGGCAGAATATTGGAAGTCAAGGGTAAAAACCTGCTTTTTCTTCCTTTATATAAACTGCTAGGACAGCCCTGGATCCTCCCTACCAACCTTTCACCTTCGAATAGTCACTTCATTTTTAGTTCTGTTGACTTTCCTTTCCTTATCTCATTTTCCTCAACACTGGGACAGGTCTGAACAGGTCTGGCAAGGTGATGCCAAGCCACAAATCCTTTCAGAGAAATTAGTGGGTTGCGTGTTAGCAAGGGGAAGGCTACTTATATAACTTGGCAAGATGCTGCATACCATCTGTGAGAGAACAGCCACTTGCTAAGCGAGCGTCTATTGAGTCATGTATGTTAATGGCAAGGATGGGATCAATTTCATGGAAGAGAAGTTGGGTTGAGAAAAGAGGAAATTAAACTGGACTGGACCTGCCCAGGAAAAATAGCACTGTATCTTCTATTAAGGTCCATGTTTTAAAAGACTAAAGAAAGGACACTGCTATGGTATGCTGGAGAAATAGGAGAGATGGTAACAGAGTTTCTCTTAGCCCTTTTGCCACCATTCATATGTCATTGCATATGCCAAAACTGTGCCTCTTAAAAACATACTATTGCTATAAATAATCCTACACATGCAGAAATAAGGCTGTTCGGTTTATAAAAATGCTAGTGTAGAACCATGTGGAAAAACACAATGTGACAATAATTATAGCAATGTTGATAGAAGTAAAAGAAAGGTCTTCAAAATTTAATATTGAAAGAGAAATTTAAAATTGAATTTGCTGCAGTGGAAATTTCTGAGTAGAGAAGCTATGGTGGGAAAGAGGAAAGGTTAACATAAAGGAAGTAAGATAAACATATAGGCAAAAATAGCTGGGTCTGAGAAAGGAAGAAGCCATAAAAAAAATATAGCTGTAAAAGGAAATGGCTAGCCAGGAAAGACAGAGAATAGGAGAATAGGAAAATAAGCTGAATAAGATAAGAGGAAAGGCACTGAATTGAAAAGCAGGAAAAGAACTTATTGTTTAAAATGGGGACATAAATATCTACAGAGTTTAAAATAACCATTTAAATGTCTAATTTTTCTTATTATAATTGTATATGTGAATATGATTTGTATGTAGCAGGAAATATGTAGGAGGCGGTCGGAAAGAGTGTAACCTCATAGTACCTCAGCCAATGGGGAAAGAGGATGGATGTGGTGGCCGGGACAAGGGATGTATAAAGAAGGAAATATTTTGGGTTAAAACTTTGGAGAGAACCAAGCTTTGATAGCTTCTCTCCCCGCTTATTGCAATAAACGAAACAAAAGGCCTTCACTGTGTCTTGGCTGGTTATTGGTCAGGCGAGCTTGCCTCTGGTCACAAAGGAAAGTAGCCAGGAGCACATAACAATGTCGTGCAGATATTAGAAGCTCTTCAGAAATGAGTGATCAAAGCACGCACTGATTGCAGAAATGCATCCTACTTTTCTTGAGATTGACCCTCTGGAGGATCAAAGGTGTGAGAAGTCAGCCCCCCAGAGAAGGAAATATTAAAAGGGCAGGAAAATATATTTCCTCAAAGGATCTTAAAGAGGCAGGAAAGCATGCCCAGTTTTCTTAATAGCCCCAGGTCTCCCTTCCCCAAGCAGAAACCAGCTCTATAGAGATGTGGTGTAAATCCAGGGAGCTAGGAGATTAAGAAGACAAAGACCTAAAATCTACATATCCCATCCAAACTCTAAGAGTCATCAGCCTCAGCCCCAGGGAAGCAGGATATGTCCTTTGGGACATAATAGGATTAACCTATCACCATCAGAATACCAGAAAAGCACACTCAGGTCAAAGTTCATGCCACAGGAACAGGAAGCAACTCCAAACAAAAGGCTCCAGAGGTTATAAAAACCCGCTCCCCACATGTACTCAACCCTTTTTTCCTCTCTTTTCTGCCAGAACCATCTTTCTGTCTGGCTCTCCTCTTCAATAAACTGCAACCTTCTTTCTAAAGCAGTTGCCATGTTGTTTATCCCCGGCTTGGACTGAACCAGAATGAAGACTTTTCTTTCAACAAAGGCTTTTCTTCAAATGTCAAAGCTTAGACGGAGCTTTTGTAGCAATTCTTAAATGAGGGAAAGGCACTCTGCATATATTTACAGTCACTGTAATTCTGCTGATATTGTACAGATTCTAATACTGAGCACATTTTACTTTATTTTTCAAATCCTACCTTAGCCATGAAAAGCCAGCTGGGTGACTTTTGGGTTGTTGTTGTAAAAAAAATAGAAGGAGAAAGGTATGTTGGTTATGTTCGCTGCACCACCATGGCAGGATACAAATAAATAAATAAAGCTACATTAATTTGATGCTAAGAAGGAGCTGTGAACCTCCAATATCAACTTTATTGCAGTCATAAATGATGTGTAGTCTTTAGCAAACCATTATCATTCCTTTTATTCATGAAGTTTCAGGCTTTTATGGATTGTTCTGCATTAGAAGATACTTAATACAATACCCTATGGCTAAAGTTTCTTGAATGTTAAGACAAATGGAATTAATATAATTATTTTATTAATAGTTGACATATCTATTGTGATTGTGAGAAAGCATTGTATCAATAACACCCCATCTCTTCAAAAAATGAGGAAAATGTAATAATATACAAGAAGTAGGAAAATAGTTGATATTCCCTAAACTGGGATCCAAGGAAGGACAGGTGCAGTACCCTGTAGATTAGAAACTGGAATTACTATTTTGCATTCTTTCTCTTGTTTCAGCTTCTGTTGGTAAATTGATTTGCTTGTTGTGGAATCTCAACATGCATGCGAATAGAAAGAAATTTCTAAAATTCACAATCATTCTGGGGTACTGAGTGTAGATTAATGAAAAAAAGAAATGAATTTCAAGAACTGTAGAATCAGGCTGCAGAATAGCAAAATTGACAAAAGTGAAGGGGGTCTGAATACTTTCTGAATGCACTGTAATTCATTTTTCATACCCATCTAAGAATCTAGTTGAATGGATAGTAGTACATTGACCTGTGCTGAATTGGGAAGAGATAATAAAAAGCTGCCTTGGTAAGAAATGTTATGCCAATAAGGGCTCCTTAAGAATCCGATATAAAATAAAGATCAGTTGGAGTACATCTGTTATTATTAAATTCTGTTTACCGATACAGAGTATTAATAAACTCTTTATCATGGAAAGAGATTATGTTTTTCCTTCCAAGGAAACTGATGCTGAGTAACCACTAATATTCCCAAATTTTCTCACCCCTTAAAAGTGGAACACATGTAGCTAATAGTAGGAAAGCAAAGATTTTGAGGTTGATTACATCCATAAAGAAGCTAGTGAAGCATAGCAGATTTCTGGTACTAAGGAAAACGTATTGTGTTTTCTAAGGGCACTTCTTGAAATAAAGGAAATAAGGACCTAAGGAAATAGGAAGGCAAATGGCAGCGTCTAGTTTTTCCTACTTACCACAGCTAAGGCAGTGCTGTCCTTGGTTGAGAAACAAGAGTAGGAATCCCACCAGAGCCCTCATCATCATGCAGGTCTATCACGCAATGGGATGAGCACAGGGAAGTACGTCTGCTGTGATTTAAAAGCAGAGGCAGAGGGCTCCTCCCTTGTCCTGTTGCTTTCCCAACAAAGCAAGAGTTATTGAGTAATGCCTCTTAATGTGGACATGCCCTTCAAGACATGCAGGCTGACAAAACTGTGATTGTAAGGTCAGACTTCAGTCAGCCTGGAAGTGGCGTACTGAGTACCACTGCAAGATGATTCCCAGAGAATATTAAAAGTCCTGTTTAATAATAAAACATGGATCGACAAAAAGCACTGGATGAACCAAATGTTTATCTTGCCCAGTTTCCAATTCTGTGGTCAAAGATCAGGGCAGAAAGAAGAGAAAGATGGGGATGGGGCATCAGCAGGCAGAGAACGATGCCCTTAACCTCACCTCCTTTGGAATACATAAAATGGATAAAAATATTATATGAGTTGCCTACATCTAAAGTCAAGGCATGATTTTCACTATTAAGAAGAAATAGAAAAGGATGCCACTTTCACCTTTTTAAATATCTGTATAGAGATGACATTATTTTGTTTATTTCTAAACCTCACGCTGCTATTTCAGTGTTGATGCAAATGACAGGTGCTTTAGTACAGGGCTTTTCAACCAGTGGTACGGGTACCACCTGTGATACATTGGCACCTGGCAAATGGTACGCGACCATCCTAGAAAAGTGGTAGTGGGGGAGGGGAATGAGCTGAACCGGTGGCAGCACCGCACAAGCCTGAGTGAGAGATGGCTGGAGCTGCAGGGCTGTCAGGGCTCAGCGGAAGCGCCAGGATCAGCACCAGGCTCCAGCTGGAGCTCGGTGCTGATCCTGACGCTTCTGCTGAGCCCAGAAGAAGTGCCAATCAGCTGGAATGTTGCAGCATCTCCAGGGTCTTGTGATTTACATTCGGATGCTTGGCAACTGATTCATATTTATGACTGTCACAGTGTTCCACGGTCATGTGAAGTAACCAAAACCTGCTGCAACCACCCAGCAGACGGAGGGAATAAAAACCAACTCCCCCCCACTGCCTTAGCTGAATGACAGCAGTTTTTCCAATGGTTTACAGCTTCAGTCTTGAACTATTGACCCTCCATTCCCTTCACTTATACAAGTGTCTCTAGTCCTGCAAAAAACATATTTACTTAATCCCTTATCAGTGAGAGGCTAGGTTACCCATGGGCGCTGCGTTCCCTGTAACAGCAGAACACAACACTATGGAAAGTATNTCGACTCCATAGCCCTGAATAAACCCCTGCTATCATGTGCCCCCTAGTCCTTTTCTCTAGACTAGGCAAACCCAAATCCTGCAACCATTCTTCTTATGATTTAGTCTCCAGGCCTTTAATCATCTTAGTTGCTCTTCTTTGCACTTTATCCCAAGCCTCAACATCTTTGTTCTAATGTGGTGGCCAAAACTGGATGTGTGGCCTTACTAAGGCTTTATAAAGCAATACTAATACTTCACATGATTTTGATTCCATGCCTCTGTTTATACAACCAAGGATTGTATTAGGCTTTTTTGACTGCCGCACACTGCCGGCTCATATTTAAGTGATCATCCACTAGGACTCCAAGGCCCCTCTCACAGTTACTGTTTTTGAGCCAGGTTTCACCTAATCTGTACTTGTACCTTTGGTTTTTCCTGCCTAAGTGTAAAACCTTGCTTTTCTCCACATTAAATTTCATTTTGTGGATAGGGCCCATTGTTCAAGTCTATCAAGATCTTTTTGGATCCTGAGCTTGTCTTTTGGGGTGTTGGCTATTCCTGCCAGGTAACTGTCATATGCAAATTTGATGAGCTATTCTATTCTATTCTATTCTATTCTATTCTATTCTATTCTATTCTATTCTATTCCCTCATCTAAGTCATTTATGAAGATATTGAAGAGTACTGGGTCTAGGATGGAACCTTGTGGTACCCTGCTGCTTACTTCCCTCCATGTAGATGTAGTACCATTAAGGACGACTCGTTGAGTACAGTTTGTCAGCCAGCTGCAAATCCATCTGGTGGTGATGTTGTCTATCCCACAGTTTTCTAACTTACCAAGAAGTAGGTTGTGGTGTACTTTGTCAAATGCCTTGCTGAAGTCTAAGTATACTATGTCCACAGCATTTCGCTGGTCTCCTAATTTAGTCTATCCATCAGGTCCTGGTGATTTATATCGTCAAGATCAGATGGGTGTTCTCTAACTATTTTTTTGCTTATTTTAATTTTTATTTCGAGTCTGTCTTTTACAGTTATGTTTTTGGTAGGTTGGGCTATAGTTTCTTTTTGCGTGAAGACTGATGCAAAGAATGAGTTAAGCGGTTCTGCTTTCCCTCTGCTGCCTCTTACTTCCTTGCCATCTTTTCTCTTAAGTGGACCTACTGTTTCCTTGACTTTTTTCTTGTTATTTATATGATGAAAGAAACATTTTTTATTATCTTTGACTTTTGCTTTCCTGACTTCATCTTTGCAGATTCTGCTGATACTCTGCCTTAGTTATATGTTTTTGTCTTTCAGTTTAGAGAGAGATCTTTGTGCAACCATGCTGGTTTCTTCTTGGATTTCTTGTTTTTATTTTATTTTTTCAGAGGTATTGTGCTTCTAGACCAGGGGTGTCAAACTGCCGGCCCGTGGGCTGGATGTGTCATGCCAAAACCATGCCCACCCCATTTCTGGCAATGGAAAAAAGTTGTGATACCTCGCGACACATCAAATGACATTGCGAGTTTGACACCCCTATTCTAGACTCTTTACTGTTTCTTCTAGCAATTCAGATTTGCATTTGATACATATATACGTAGTTTTTACAAGTCACTATAATGTCAGTCTCTATGCCCACGATTTTTTTGTTTGTTAAAAAATTAAAAATTTCTAAAAATTTATTTTCCCTCTTGTGAAGTGTCAGTTTACAATAGTTTACAAAAGTTCTTGCCCTTTTGTTCTCTGTCTTCAAAAATTCAACACTATCTTTCCTGTTTTAAGTGTCTGTCTCTTTTTTCATGATTTTTCCCCTCTATCAAAAGCGCCGATGGCGGCTTTTCTTCGAGCCGTCCGCCCCGAGGACGCGTAAGAGCCGCAGGAACAGCGTCTAACAGCTGCTCCGTGGCTCGGAATCCCCTTTCCCGGGCAAAGGGGAAGGGGAGAGCTTCCCTGATAGGGGTAGAACTCCCTAGCCCTCATGGTTTTACAGCTGTGGGGGTGAAGGTGAGTTCCCCCGGAATCAGGGACTTCTCCGCGCTTCGGGCTGCCTCCGTTCCTTTGAACGAAGCCAGACGCGGATTCAACCTCTGCTTTTGGGAGATCATGAGTAGATTTTTATGAGCAGACAGAGCGATCCAGGAGGTCTGAAGTCTGAAGGATTTGAGCCTTTAACTCTGAAGTTAATAAGCTTCTTCATTGACATTTTAAGTTAAAGAGGAAAAAAAAATATGGCTGCGGAAGGGCGTTTTGCTCTTTGACAGAGACTTTTACTTTTTGGAGACTTTTAATTTTACTTTTACTTTCTGCTGGATTCCTATTGCATTAGACTTGGTTATTTTGTTGCTGGTTGGGGAAGCATTCTGCTTCTGCTTTTGTTGGATGTTTTCACAAGACTTTATTTGACATTATATTATATAAATGAAATTATAAGAGAAGAAGAGAAAGTAAAATGGCTTCAAAGCGTGTGGGAACTTTTGTTCCTCAGAAAAGTTTGAGTTCCTCCCCAGCTGTTCAAACACCACAGCAGACAAAACCTACTCCCCTGCCCTCTCCTCCAGTTCCAGCACTAACATTGAAAGATTTACAGGATGCTTTGAAGGACACTGCCAAACAGATTAGAAGTGAAGTGGAGGAGCTGCTTGAAAAGAAACTTGAAGAGAAACTTGAAGAGAAAAATGTTGAGATGAGAGAGGATATATTGTTTGCATTGCAAGGTTTGGCTGGCCATGTAGAACGCATTGAAGGGTGGGTGGATGAAGTGGAAGAACATATTGACACTTTAGAAATTAGATTGGGGAAAGTGGAAGAGAATGCGGATGTAACTCAAAATGAGGTCCTTATGTCACAATATAGAGAAATGGAATATGCGTTGAGAATAAGAGAACTGAGGGAAAATGTCCAAGAAAAATTGGAGGAGGAAATTGCACCAGAATTGGCCCTGGTTTTGTCCTGCCAACCTGAAGAAATCATGAGAGAAATGGAAAAAAATTTTTAGAGTTAATTCATGGGTTGCAAGACAGAGAAACCTTCCAAGAGATGTTGTTATCTACTTTTCAAGAAAATCAATCCGTAATGAAATTATTCAAGCTTTTTATAAGCAGAAATTTCAAATTTTAGAACAAGATGTTATAATCCTAAAGGAAATACCACCCAAGATACTCAGAAGAAGGAAGGATTTTGCTTTTTTGGCTGAAGAGTTGAAAGTGCGACAAATTCAATTCAGATGGGATATACCAGCTGGTATAATGGTCAATTATATGGGCATACGTTATCGGCTCAATACGGTGGCAAAGGCAAAGGATTTTTATAGCTCAATTTTGAAAGCAGGTTCACCAGCGTCTCCACAAGGTATCAGGAAGGAAAGAATTCTTGAAGATAAAGTTATTGAAGGAGCTACATCATCATCACGTGTTATTAATTCACAAGATCAAGATCAAGCTAAGCTACAACTTTTGGAAATTAAAGATGACCCCAAATCACAGAGATTGACCCGTGCAGCTCATAGACGCAAAGAAAGAGAGCAACAAAAAGTGGATGTGGTAAGCTCAGAGTCAGTGGGAGGAGCGAGACCGAAGAGATCAGTGACGGTTGATTTGCAAGGGGCGTTCCAGAGGCTCTCTGCCACTAAAGATGGAAAGGTTCCTGACATGGAATGTTAATGGTTTGAATTCACCACAGAAAAGAAAAAAGATATTTTACTATTTGAAGCAACATAAAAATGATGTTGTTTGTTTGCAAGAAACTCATATTACAGCGAAAGATCAAAAGTATTTGACTAATTCACGGTTGGGAATACATTTTACTGCACCTGCGCCTCAGAAAAGAGGCGGAGTAGTTATTTATGTTAAGAAGGAGTTTTTGCCTAAATTGATTGACTCTGATCCAGAAGGAAGATATGTTTTTATTGAAATGTCTTTGAATGGGAAGAAATGTCTTATCATTGGATTATATGCTCCAAATCAACAGCAGAAACAGTTTTATAAACTGATCCATCGGAAGTTAAATCAAATGGATTACAAATCAGTTATTATGTTGGGAGATTGGAATGGTGTTTTAGATCCAAGAAAAGATAAGAAAGGTTCCTGTAAAGCTTTTAATTCAATATTGCCTAAAACTTTTTTTGATTTGAAGGAAGAACTGGAATTAGAAGATATATGAAGGGAACGGAATATGGAAGAGACTATACTTTTTTTTCAGATAGGCATCAATCACACTCGAGAATTGACTTTTTTTTTATTACTAATGATTTTCTTTCCAGGGTGAAGAATGTTAAGATTTTTCCTAGGACATTGTCAGATCATAGTCCGGTATGGATGGAATTATTTGGTGAAGAGGGGGAGAGAAGAACTTGGAGATTGAATGAAAATTTATTTAGATATGATATAAATGTGCAGAAGTGTAAAGATCAATTGAAAGAATTTTTTTTGTTCAATATGTATAAAGGTACTCCGATCTCAATGGTCTGGGATGCTAGCAAAGTGTATATGAGAGGTATTTTGATTTCTATGAATAGTGCTTATAAGAGAAAGCAAGCTCAAAAACGAAAAGAGCTAGAGGAGGAAATTAAATTAAAAGAACAGGCTTTTATTTTAAATCCGCTGGATAATAATTTAAAAGTATCTATAACTATGCTTAGGGAACAATTTAATATGTTAATAGCAGACCAGACAGCAACGAGTTTAAGGTATATGAAATATAATACATTTTGTAATGCAAATAAACCTGGAAGGTGGTTGGCCTACCAACTACGAAAGAAGCAGAAGTTAAGAATTATAGAGAAAATAGATTATAATGGTAAAACGACATCTCAACAAAATTTGGTTAAAAAGAGTTTTTTGGATTTTTATTCTAAGTTGTATGCTTCTGAAAAAACACAACTTGCAGAAATAGATAAGTATTTACAGGAGGCACATTTTCCTAGGCTGTCAGATAATCAAAGGGAAAAAATGAATAGTTTAATTACATCTGAGGAGATTAAGGGGGCAATTAAACAATTAAAGATTGGTAAGGCACCAGGTACAGATGGATTTACAGCAATTTATTATAAGATGTTATGTGAAGAAATGATAGAACCATTAAAGTATACTGTTTAATAGTATCTTGTTGGGCAAAGAGGTACCTCCTACTTGGAGGACTGCTTTTATATCTTTAATACCAAAGGAGGGTCAGGATTTGACACAACCTAAGAATTATAGACCTATATCTTTATTGAATATAGATTACAAGATCTTCTCAAAAGTATTGGCAAATAGATTAATGCAAGTGTTGTGCCAATTGATTCATAGTGACCAATCTGGATTTATAACTGGAAGATATATGAAGTATAATGTAAGACAGATTATTAACTTAATTGAATATTTGGATATGAATAACCAAATTCCGGCCGCTTTTATATTTTTAGATGCTGAAAAAGCATTTGATCAATTGGATTGGGGGTTTTTGTTTCAGGTTATAGACAGAATGAGTTTTGGGGAAAATTTTTTGTCTGCTCTTAAGGCTATCTATCAACAGCAATCAGCACAGATTATAGTTAATGGGGTGGTGGTGGTAACAGAAGCATTTAAAATTGAAAAAGGAACTAGACAAGGATGTCCACTATCTTCATTGTTATTTGTGTTAACAATGGAGATTTTGTTAATTAAAATTCGTGAGTCTTCTATAATAAAAGGAATTAAGGTTAATAAGATTGATTATAGATTAAGAGCTTTTGCAGATGACTTAGTGTTAACATTAACTCAGCCGACAGATTCGGTAATTGATTTGGTTGAAATTATTGCACAATATGGGAAAGTTTCTGGTTTTAAGGTTAATTGTAACAAGACTAAGATATTACCGAAAAATATGTCTAGGAATGATAAAGATATGTTAGTTACACTCACAGGTTTTGAAATGGTTAAAAAAATAAAATATTTGGGAGTTTATATTACAGCTTCTAATGTCAAATTGTATAAGAATAATTATGAAGCTTTATGGGTTAAGGTGCAAAAGGATTTAAATGATTGGAAAAAATTGCAATTATCTTTGTTGGGAAGAATTTCAGCAGTAAAAATGAACATTCTTCCTAAATTTCTTTTCTTGTTTCAAATGATTCCTATTTTAAAAAAAGATGCTAATTTGGAGAGATGGCAAAAGGGTATCAACAAGTTTATTTGGGCGGGCAAGAAACCAAGAGTTAGGTTCAAGATTATGCAGGATATAAGGGAACGAGGAGGACTTAAAGTCCCCAACTTAAAATTATATTATGATGCGGTGGTTTTGACATGGATTAGTGATTGGTTAAATTTGACAAATAGAAATATACTTTCTCTTGAAGGATGGGACTTGTTATTTGGTTGGCAGGCATATCTAATTTATGATAAAAAAAGTACACAGAAATTTTAAGGCTCATATTTTAAGAAGTGCTTTACTTCGAGTTTGGAAGAAATATTATTATAGATTAAATTATAAGATTCCTATTTGGGCAATTCCAGGACAGATAATAGAGGGGATATCTAGGGGAGTTAATTTGGATAAAGTTTCTTATAAGGAACTACTCTTTCCGGTAGGACGAGATTGGCAACTTAAATCTTTAGTAGATTTGAAACAAGAAAATATTGAATATTCTTGGTTTTATTATAATCAATTGTTAATGAGGTGGCATTTGGATCAAAAAGTTGGTATTACATTACAGGATGTAAATTTGATGAAACAGATTAGAGATCAATCTCAAGCTCATATAAAAAGAATTTATAGTGCATTGGTTGAATTGGATTCAGAAACAGAATTGGTGAAGGATTGTATGATAAAATGGGCTCAAAATATACAAGAACTGATCCTACTGGAAACATGGGAGACAATTTGGACTAGGAATGTAAAATTTACTCAAGCTCAAAATTTAAGAGAAAATTTTTATAAAATGCTTTATAGGTGGCATTTGGATCCTCAAAAATTGTCCTGCATGTATCCTAATCTACAACCTAAGTGTTGGAGATGTGGAAACTTAGATGCAACTTATTTTCATATGTGGTGGACATGCAGGGGGGTAAAGGCATTCTGGATAAAGATATGGTGGAATATTCAAAATATTTTTAAGAAAAAGATAAAGTTTAAGCCGCAGAT
>NW_015387213.1:144012-189576 GCF_001527695.2 Protobothrops mucrosquamatus
GTTTGTTTAAAAGAGAGTTAAAGGATGTTATAGATTTGTTAATCTAATAGTGATTAATGTTAGACAGAGTATGGTTATTGTATTGTTAACCCTGTGATTGGCTCTGGGAGGGGGGGAGGGAGGGGGGAGGGGAAGGGTGGGTTCGGGAGAGGGGGGGAGGTATATTGTAAAACTTTTATAAAATTTTCAATAAAAAAATAAGAATTTAAAAATTTCTAAAGAATTAAAATAAGTAAACTTTTTTAAAATGTTTAGTTAAAAAGAAAATTGAAAAATTGAAAAAAAATTGAAAATAATTTTATAAAAAAATTGAAAGAATTTTAAAATTGAAAAAGATTTAAACGTTGAACATGGAATTTAAAATTAAAAAGAAATTTAAAAGTTGAAAAAAGATCTGCCACGCTGCTGTCAGCCACTGCTGATCCGCCACGCTGCTCTCAGCTGCTTCTGGTCTGCTGCTTCTTAGTCTCTGCTCTGGGCACTCCGTTCCTCTGCTACTTAGCTCTGCACTGCTGCTGCTCAGGATCTGCTGTGCTGCTCTCAGCCACTGGTCTGCTGCCACCTAGCTCTGTTTCACTTCTGCTCAGTGGCCTCCATTTGCACCTCACCGCCTTCACTCAGCTGCCAGGCTGGATTGCTGTGCCTGCCACCTCTCCGTCTCTCAGCTGGGCTGCCAGGCTCTCAGCTGGGACATTGGGCTGTCTCACAGCTGGGTCACCTTGGTGCTGTGCTGTCTCTCAGTCAGAACACCGGGCCACCTCATTAAAGGATTTCCCCCCCCCAAAAAAATTTAAAATCGCCTTCTCACTGGCAAATTTCAAAGATCAACAGAGTAAGAGAGAATGAGGTTAAAATTAGAACCCAATGTCCTTTTAAATAATTTACCCAGGAAAAGGGTTGTTTCAATTAATACCTCTGCACATATTACATAGGAAGTGAGTTCATGAGATCTCTCATGTGTGAGATCATAGTGTTTATGAGCTGTTTTAGGCAGATGTGGATGTGTCCCCCCTCCTCTCCAGTCCCCTTTTCTATAGTCCATCTGCTCTTCTCTCCCTATAAAGTTGGATAGAGAAGTGCTATGCTGGTGGACTAGGACAGGCATGTCAAACTCGCGACATCACGTGATGTCGTGCAACGTATCGCGACTTTTCCCCCATTGCCGGCAATGGGGTGGATGCGGTTTCGACATAACGCATCTGGCCTGTGGGCCGGCAGTTTGACATGCCTGGTCTAGGAGAACTGCCATTAACACTAGATTATTCTGCTGGCAGTATTGTAAAGAATTTAATTCTTATCTGATGGCCCAGTATTTAATACCACACAACATTGCTGAAAGTTGAACAAGTTGAAAATGCATGGACAACTGTTTGAAAATAAATTACATTGAATACCTGTTATAGTTTCTCCCATTTATAGCTCTTTTATTCCTTATAACACATAGTGAGCTTGATATAGTTTGTTTTAACCATGGTCTGCTAAACAAGCAAACAGCTGAGTTTAAATATCAGAGTAAACAAAGCCAAAGCAATTATTAGTTCTGTCTATGAGTTTACTTACAACATATTATAACATATATGTCTATTGAGCATACTAGAATGCTGAATTCAGAATAGCTGCTATTTTGGATTAACAGAAACTAGAACTTGTAACCTTCAATAAACCTTGGTTACAAAGTCTATTCCTGACTTCAAAAAGTCTTAGTATGAGTATTTGTACAACATGGTGGAATTGCTATTGACTAAGTACATTACATGAATTAACCAAAAAGCGGCCTGTGTTTTATCCCAGAAAGGGCTGTGAACCCAGCCTGAATATCACCTCTGAATTCTCTCAGAATAGAGGAAATGACTTATAGAGTTTCATTGGAAGAAGCCAAGGCACCTGAGTATTGCATGAGCTATAAATGAAGCCAATGAGAGGGCTCAGGACTTGGTTCCCACCTGAGAGAATTCTTGAGTAGTTGCTGTGAACGATGGAGAACCATCTAAGAATATGGGCTTTGTTGCTTTTAATCACTGGTGTTTCTAGTCAGAACTCCTCAGGTAAATGTACAGAGGGAATACAACTTGGAGAAATGAAAATAAAAAAAGGAGGAAGGGTTAATTGATTGCTCCTTAACCAGCTATTGTAATTTGTTTTTGGTTTGTATTCAGTCCAGACAGGACCAGGCTTAAATGTTCTTTTATTACAAGTTGTTTTCTGTTATTAAAGATCTGCCAAGATGCAATTCTAATTACAAAACAATTTTAAAGGGGATTAATTAAAGCTGATGTGTATTACTTGATGTTAGGGAAGAATTAGCTTTGTTCCTTTAATGTATTCACAATACAAGCCAGTCAACTCACTAGGCTAGTGAACCAGTGCTGGGAATGGGGAGAAAGTATATTTATTAGGACATCTTACCAAGTTGTAAAATGGGGCAAAGTGGGGACTTTGGCTCAGAATTAGAAAGAAAACCCAATGGTTTTTTAGTTCTGGGCATTTTGCTAGATTTGGTATGCTTTCAGATCAATAGACAAGTCTTGTTGGAGGACCCTTAATTAGATTAACTTGTGCAAAATCTTTAGTTGCATGAAGGTTTGTTAGCACAGAATTAAGGAAAGCAGCTTTTTTTCTTTTTTTAAATGAACAGATACCGTGCATAAAATCTGTGAGTTACATATAAAGAAACATGTAGTTCAATTTATCTACTGGAACTTTTTAAATGGAAGTTCAACTGTAATAGTGGTTGGGGATATGCAGTTTCTAAAAATATAAATAATCTGCAGATAGCAAATGACAGTCCACCAATTTTTGGTTTCCAAACTGGGCCAATCAGGGGAAAAAAAGCTACAGAGGATTTTTAAAAAATAGAATCCAGGGCCAGATGTGCCTCAAGCTGTTTTATTTATAAAATGACTTTAGATGGTATCAAATAGGTCATCTCTAGATACAGTAAAGGGAATGTTAAATAAGTTCATGACTGATAAGAGGGAACCTAAATGGTCAACATTAAAACAAATGTTACTTCTGGAGATAGCCTGATTTCACTATTGACTCATACATAGGCAGTTTATATGTGCACATTCTTTAGCATAAGAGTTAAGGGCTCCTAGGAAAAAGTAACTTAACTTGGCCTGTTTGCTGGCAAGGCCCATGTTTGATGAAAAGTTTGTTTCTTAATTGCTAAGTAAAATACTGATTGTTTTCCTACCATTGTCTGGTTAATTGCAATAGCTCTGTGTGTATGTGTGTGTGTGTGTGTGTATGAATGAATAAAAGAGAAAGCTAAAAATGGAAGAAAAAACACAGAAAAAAAGATACAAAAAAGTAGTTTTTGATTTTTTTTGCAGAAATTGTAAGTACAGTTGTAAGCTACATCAATATATTCTGTGTGTTGGAAAACAGGGTAAACCAAATTAAAAGTGTTGTGTGAACTCAGCCAATGTATCAGTTGAAGGGGAGCATTGGAGAAATGCATGCAAGGTAAATTTACAGAACTCCCAGGACCACAAACTACTAATTACCCTTTTAGATTTATATATTGTAATTAGTTCAGGTTGACAGTTGGGTCAGTTGAATAAGTTGTGGTTTAGTTAAGGTTGGGAAAGCAACCTGGCATGTGAACAGAGCCACAAAATAGCTTGAGAGGGCTGTCAAGTACCCTAAATACCTTGGTGGCTTAGATGTAACAAAGAGTTTGATCCTAATTGTCTGCTTGAATAGTTACTTCATCTGAAGTTGATGCTTCTGTGCACCTAAATATAGGACAAGCTTTGAATATGTGATTGGTTCAGTTATTTGTTGGTTTTATTAAAAAGGAATGAGGGATGATTGAAAAGCTTCCTAGACACTCTGACTTTTAAGCAGAGGCTTAACAAATAAGGCTGATGGTTACAAAGGTTAGAAGGTGTTAGAACAATACACTTCCAATGGTAGTAGACATGACATAAGGGCTTCAGACCAGCCACAACCCTCTCTTGGTCTCAGTGGCTGCCCTCACTCTCCCCATTATCTACTCTCTGAGTTGACTAGTTACTCTGCCAGATATAAGAGCAGCTCTGAAGCTAATTGGTGAGAACCAACAACAAATGAGGTCTTTATGTCTTGCTCTTGACTTCTTGGAGGCATCTTATGTAATGTGTATAATGATAATCTCAATTGATTGGAGCTCTGATTTGATCCTCTGGATTCTTCATCTTTTTTTAATTATTATTATTATTATTATTATTATTATTATTATTATTATTATTATTATTATTATTATTATTATTATTATCATCATCATCATCATCATCATCATCATCTTTTCAGGAGCTTAATGGTACCATTTATGAAAACCCCTGCATGTTCCTGCATGTGGAAAAATATGCTGCTAGCAGTGTTTCTCAACCTTGACAATTTTAAGGCATGTGGACTTCAACTCCCAGAATTCCACAGCCAGCATTGCTGGCTGTGGAATTCTTGGAGTTGAAGTCCACATGCCTTAAAATTGTCAAGGTTGAGAAACAGTGTGCTACAGGTTGCTCTAGCCTGACCCTTTCTTATATCTTCTGCAGTTTCGGTGTCCTGTGGAAGCTCGCATCTAGTGATCACCGTTCCTGTGAATCTCTTTGGGACTGGTGTGATGGTTAATGCCAATGAGCTGATTCTGGGAACTGACTGTACAGTGACAGCTGTACATACAAATGTTCTCCTGCTGGAATATCCTCTCTTTGCTTGTGGAGCCATCAGACACGTAAGATAGCACCATGTTTGGAATTTTGTGAATAGTTTAATTATAGAGGTCTTTGCAATAATACTACTCAGGAAGGCAAGTACCCCTCTGGATAATAGCAGTAGAATGACAGAACCACTAGATCTCTGGAGGTCTATCCTGAACCTCCTTCCTTACTATTTTAACCCTTTGGATATGATTCTGCCATCAATTCACTTCTGCTTCTATGCAACAATCTTCATGTATTTGGAGACTGCCATCATATCTTTAATAATTTCTTCTATAGGCAAGACATACCCAGATAATTTAATTACATCTTATAGAGCCTGACTTCCATATCATCATCTTGGTTGCACTTTTCTGAAATTGTTTCAAGGTGTCATTGTCATTTTCGAATTGTGGTGCCCAAACACAGCATTCCAAGTATCTCCTGACTTGTGCATAATAGAACGAAATGATTGCTTTCCCATGATTTGAACTCATGGGAAATTGTGTCTTGAAAATTATTTCGCAACAATTGTTGGATATGTTCTACAGGTGCAGATACTAGTATTGGGATGGTATCAGTAATAAATGGTACTTACAAGCATAGCACAATATATACATTTCTTCAAAGGTAGTTTTATTTCATTTTCATTTAGTTTTATTTCTGGCCAAAAGATCCAAATAACAAACTACAGATAAAATCTAAAATTTGGCATTAGATAAAGCTGTTTAACATATCTACTTTTGTTTTGTTTTGTTTTGTTTTAACTTTTTCCTTGTGTTCTTTTTTATTTGAACTTTTTAAATTATGTCATTTTTTTCATTTGTAATTTCTTTTCTGGAAAGTAATGATCTGCTTGTTTATAAGCTTTGGGCATTTTGAAAGTTATTTCTCTTCTCGGATTCTTCTGCTATATCATATATCTTCATTTTCATCATTTGCTGGATCAGTTTGGTGAGGGTAAACAAATTGTCCTTATATTCAGTTACAAAGTTTTTGATGAAGAGAAATTTGCACCCCATTTCTTAATTTATTAATAGATTACTGAAGTTACTCCAAAATATCTAACATTACTGAAGTTACTCATCACCCTCTACCCAACTACAGATGTCATTTCTTGGGATGAAGCTATAGTCTTGGCCTTGATTATTGGCAAGAGTGAGCTACTTAATAAGATTCACATAATTTCATTGATTTTTCCCCCCTGAAAACAGAAGAATCTGTTTACACAATCTTAGTAGCCTTGGACATTTTTTTGATTATTTGCAGTCTGTTGGGATTTCTTTTCATTCTTCCCAACTTAACAGAATGCTGGAACAAAATTATGCAATATCCAAATAATACTATTCTGTTCACCCATGAGCAGAATAGAGGCATTAAACATGGGATAAGGATGAGCAGGTAGGGACAGCTATATCCTATTGAGTTCATGCTCATTTATTCAAGGATGGGCAAATGGCACTTTAATTCAGCAGTGGGGAAAGGCCCTTGGTCATCTTGGAATATAACCTTAAAATGAGCTTCTGCATATGTTTTATTTGTCCCGATAGCTTCTTCCAGGGAGCATCCATTATAAGAACACTCTCCACTATGTGCCTTCTGCTCCAGATGGGGTGATCAGGACCAATCCATTCTCTCATGCTATAAACTGTTTCTATCCTAGGTAAGTCATGGAATAACATGCAGGTGAAAAAAGAGAGATAGTTATAATTATAATCAGTTATAATTATTTCTCTATGTTTTTATAGACTGAGTCTTGAATGTTGAAATGTGGGAATCCATCTTTTGTTATTTGTTATCTATTTAAAGCAGACCAACAAGCTACATACATAGAAAGTCTCTTATAGTATCAGAAGTGGCATTATTGCTACCAGTATCCTGAGCTCTGAGAATTAATTTGAATTGGATTTGCACTTAACTACATCTTTCCTTTTAGGAAAGTATATAATGTTCTTTTTTTATATTAAACTTATATACTGCCCCTGTCAACTATAAGGTGACTCTGGGCAGCTTACAGACGGTAAAAAGATAAATATAAAAACAATTAAAGTTTTAAAAACTATATGTAAAAGTAGAACCAAAGGGACAAACAGCAAGGATCTTACCCTGTCAATCATCTCCATCAGTGACGGCTTCCCCTTTGGGCCCCCAAGCCAATTGGCAAACCAGGTTTTGATACCCTTTTGGAAGGCCAAAAGCGTGGGAGCAATTCTCACTTCCAGTGGTAGTATGCTCCATAGGGCAGAGGCAACAGTGAAAAAGAGTCTTCTTCTTGCCCTGCCAGCTGGAATTCTTTAGTGGATGGGTTCTGCAACAGGACTCTTCCACTAGAGGAGGGGTAAGCAACCTTGGCTCTTTTATGACTTGTGGACTTCAACTCCCAGAATTCCTGAGCCAGCCAAGCCAAGCTGGCTCAGGAATTCTGGGAGTTGAAGTCCATAAGTCATAAAAGAGCCAAGGTTGCCTACCCCTGCACTAGAGCAACTGAGGCAAGCCAGTCTCATTGGGGTTAGATGGCTCCTCAGATACTCTGGACCCGTGCCATAAATGGCTTTAAAGGTAATAACCAACACCTTGAATTGGACCTGGAAGCAAACTGGTAATCAATGCAGCTCTCACAACAGCAGCGCTCTATGTGCAACACTAGGGGCTCCCAGAACTGTCCATGCAGCTGGATTCTGTAGCAGTTCTGCATCCAAATAGTCTTCAAGAGTAGCCCCAAGTATCATGCATTGCAGTAATCCAGTCAAGATGACCAGGGCATGAGTGTTTGTTCACAGGGCCTCACAATCCAGCTAATCATAGATCCCTGAAGGATACAGTATTAAATCAGGGTTGTTGTTTTTTTTAGAGAGTTTCAGCCTTTTTGCTCAGAATTCCTTTTCAGGGAAGGTTTAACAGTATTATTCCTGAAGGAAAGGAAGGAAAGGAAAGAAAGGAGTCCCTGCGGATTTTACTCCACTAGTCGTTGCTGACTATAAGGGGCGGCACTCATCTATGTTTGAAGGGTTTGTGAGCCAATGCTGTCCAAAGATGTTTCTGTGGCAATGAGGCCAGCTGTTGTGATTCCTCACCAGCCAGTGGATCCAGCAGCTGAATCAGAGGAATCAGAGGAGGAGGAGGAGGGGCCTGGAGTGACATCAGAGTCAGAGGAAGGCTCTGAGGAGCTCCAAGAGTTACAGTCTGACAAGGAGCCTGGCCTTCTACTCGCACTCAGGCTGAGACACAGCTGTGCTGAGAGTCTGAGTTGGACAGTGATGAATCACAGCTGGGAGATATTCAGGATGCACAAAAATGCTGGCAAGAAAAGAGAGTAGGACAGAGGAATGCAATGGGGCGGCTCCAAAGGCAAAGGAGAAGGCATTAGGAAGCCACGCCTTAGCTGCATAATAAAAGGGAAGGTATGGGAGGTGCTGGTTGCCAAAGGCAACCGTTCGTGTTGAGGATCGAGTTTCTGTGAACTGTGTTTGTTTGCCTTGGACATTGACTCAGGTCTATGAATAATAAAAGGGGATTGTTTTTTTCCTGTGGTTCCAGCCTGTTTGTTGGAAGAGGGGTTTCTCCTTGTGAGCGTAACAAGGACTCATGTAGGCTGGGACAGAACACCAGCATGATATCATGCAGCACTGTTTCCTCCCCACCAAAGTGGCATCTATTTATCTACTCGCATTTGCATGCTTTCCAACTGCTAGGTAGGCAGGAGCTAGGTGAAGATGGAGCTTTGGGTTTATTTTCTTAAAGCCCAGAAGGCATAGAATTTAAATTTGTAATATCCAAAGAAATCAAAGGGGAACATAACACATATGATTAATAGACATAAATAAGTCAACTGGTAATGAAAAAACTTCCTTGTGGTAAAACGCAATGGGGAGAAAAATAAGAAAAGTATAATCATAGAGTTTTGCAAATGCATTTGGAAAAATCGGAGAGAGTGTATCTGAGAGTCTTATGCTGAAATTACTTGACAAGCTCAACTCTACCTCTTGACCCCATGACGCTGCTGTTGTTGTATGCTAAAAGCACATTATTGCTTATTTTTTGTATTGCAAATATTACCCTGAAGCAAAGTATAGAGCAGTGTTTCTCAACCTGGGCATCTTGAAGATATGTGGACTTCAATTCCCAGAATTCCCCAGTCATGGTATAGAGCAGGGGTAGGCAACCTTGGCTCTTTTATGACTCGTGGACTTCAGCTCCCAGAATTCCTGAGTCCGCATGGCTGGCTCAGGAATTCTAGGAGTTGTAGTCCACGAGTCATAAAAGAGTCAAGGTTGCCTACCCCTGGTATAGAGGATAGCAAAGAGAGTAAGGGCAACATCTCCTTTGCCAAGTAGCAGTTGTTCTTACCTCCATCAGGGTAAGGTCCACTAAAGACAGTTGGAGAGAAGAGCAATTAAACCTCTTCAGCCCTGGGATTTCAGACTCCCAGATGGTCCTGTCGATGTTCCTCTGGGCAACATAAAGCATTTCATACAGTGAAGATGATCTTCTGGAAAGCAAAAAGGATGTGACTAGATAAACATGGTGTCTAAATTTAGGTCGTGGAACGTCTCTTCCCTTCGACTCCGTCCTACTTGGGTCCCTTTCAGTTCTACCGTGGTGGACCATCAGAGCCTGGTGTTTGCCCTGGAAGTCTATGACAGTGAGTGTGCTAATCAAGTTGAATACAGTTTCCATTGACTTATATAGAAGTTGTGGTTCAGGTGGTCCTCAACTTACCACCACAACCGAGTCCAAATTTTTTATTGCTAAGTAAGGCAGGTGTTAAGTGAATTTTCCCCCATTTTATGACTTTTCTTGCCATAGTTGTTAAGTGAATTGTTGCAGTTGTTAAATTGGTAACATGGTTATTAAGTGAATCTGGCTTCCCCATTGACTTTGCTTGTCAGAAGGTTGCAAAAGGTGGTCACATGACCCTGGGACACTGCAACCGTCATAAATGTGAGTCAACGGCACCAAGCATCCGAATTTTGATCACGTGACCGTGGGGATGCTGCAACGGTCATAAGTGTGAATAATGGTCTAAATTCACTTTTTTTCAGTGCCGTTGTAACTTCAAACAGTCACTAAATGAACTGTTGTAAGTCAAAGACTACCTGTATTAAGTAAATCTAATAGATAGCTATTTTTAAATCCCTAATGAGTATTTTAAAGAGTATGTAAAACAGTAAATCCATATCACTGAAACTTGCATCGGGCAAAGGAGAAGCTTGAGAAATTATTAAGAAAAAAAAAGATTTTGGGGTAGGCTACAGGTTGCTTATCTGTGATATTGATGATCTTCTATTAATATATTGTTTTTCAGGTAGCTGGTCACAACCAATGTCTGACCCTACTTACTATCTTGGGGACTTCATCAACATCCAGGCATCAGTAAGAAAGGATAACCATGTACCACTGAGAATCTACGTGGATGAATGTGTCGCTCGCCCAAGTGCAGAATCCTCGGTGAAATATGAGGTCATCACAAATCATGGGTAAGTGTCTGAGAGTTTGGGCACAGCAGAATGAGATGCAGTAGTCATTATCTTTACAAATAGCCTCATGTTTCTTAGTAGAAGTAAGCATCTATAACCAAGTTCCTATATATGCGAAAGGAAACTCATTGGACTTGGAGGGTAAATGCTGTTCAGTTATTTCCTTGTAACTGAGTGGGGACTACCCCACTTGGGGACTAAAATAGCTGAGAAAGCAGAATGTTTGGTCAAGTCAGCGGTTGAGAACTTGACGGCCTATAATTGTTACCATTGGAAGGACCCATAACTTTTCGCACATTTGCACCCTGTATAAAAAGCCTATAGGTGTCCCAAAGTGGCTGCTGGAGAGCAGATCTATTCTGAGTTGGACTGTGTCCAAAGATAGAGAGTTCTTCTTTTTCTTCTTGTCTCTTCTCAGACTAAACCTGAGAGAAAAGCAGTTAGAAGGGAGCAGCACTTTGGGAACTGCAGGGAGACTGTAGAAACCATGGCTATTTATTGTTTACCACCCCTAAAATGAACCTCCACTACCAACCCTTCCTTTAACCCACTGAAGTGTCTAAGCCATAGAATGATGTTGTGGTTTAGCATGATGAAAGAAGCTGGCCACTATTTCATCATCATGTCAACTCAAACTCGAATTTGGAGGAAATTGCTTTTGTTTCTAAAATAAAATGGCAACGATTTCCTGCTTCTCAAAGTAAAGCGTCTTTCTAAAGTAAAGCAGTGGGTTAGACTTTAGAAGACCTCCAAGGTCTCTTCCAACTCTGTTATTCTATTTAGATTTAGATCTAGAAGTCTACCACTTCTAGTACAACTAGCTTACATAATGTTCCCTCCTCCTATTTTCCAATAGATAGCAAAGAACATGACCTTGATGGAGATATGCACGTGCTGTTTCCTAAGCAAAAGGGCCTAAACATTTTTAAACTCAACAATGTCTAAATAACATTCAGCAGTGGCTCAGGCACCTCCCATAATTCACTGAACTATAAAAAAAGGAAGGAGGGTACAGCACAATCAGACTTGCAAGATTCTGTTGTTGTAGCCAATTTCGGTAAAAGTACTTTTATCCATCCACGTGGTGTTTATCAAGGTCTGGTCCACCCAATGGACATTTCCCCACAACAACAATCCTGTGATGCGGGTTGGACTTAAGAGAGAGTTTCTGACTTAAAATCTCCCAGCTTGCAGTTGTGCTCATCATTGCCATACTATTGACAAACACACAGAAAGCCATAATTAGAAGTATTGATAACCTAGGAAAGGAAAATGAGCCCATTCATGTTGTTTCTGTCTACTCTGCAGATGCTTTGTAGATGGGCTGCACAGTGGCTCCCATTTTCTTGCCATGAGAGAAGATGGGTTTCTCCGTTTCCAACTGGATACATTTACCTTCATTGGAGCCTCCAACAATCAGGTTAAGATAGAGGATGGGAAGAAATGGAAGTTGAATTTCTAAATATAGGGGTAGTATACTTGATTAGTGAGTTGGGGTATGAGTTGGGGTGGAAAATCTTAAGCGCATATATATATAGATATGATATCATCTTTAAAAGGTGAGGAATAAAGCCATCCTTCTAATTTAATTTTGGCACTGCCTATATTGAGGGGAGGTATTAAAATGGAGTGAGTCCTCCTTATGCATCACAACAGATGCCTATTATTATGCCAATAATAGCAGATGCTTTGGTATAAGGGATTACCATGGATTCTTCTGTATCTTATCCCAAATACAAGACTCTAAGTTACTAGCTAATACTGTATCTATTCTGATTCTTTTAGATCTACCTCATCTGCCACTTGAAGGCAGTACCTGTTGGCTCAGCAAACCATCTCAACAAGGCATGCTCCTACGATCACGCCACTGCAACCTGGAGCTCTCACGAAGGGGTTGATTGCTCCTGTTGTGCATCTCATACTGGCTGTGGCAGCAAAAGAAGAAAAAGGAGACAGCCGCAGAGCAGAGGTGGTGTGATCTCCCATTCCCTATTAGAATGCTCCATCTCAGGCATCTGGTGGATCTGATCCATGACCCCACTTTGGCCTCTGGTGCCAGGAGGAGATTTGGGCCCTTGACAGGATTGCGTCTTGGGTGCCAGTCTCTGTTGGTCAGTCCGAGCATGTCCTTTGGTTTTCTGAGGAGCTCTGCGAAACTATAGTGCTAGAAGCAATAATACCTGGACAATGAGTAGGGGGAAAAATAGAGGTCCTGAAATTGCTGGTTTTAATTTATAAACCTTTATAACTTGGTGCCAGATATCTCTTCTCCAACCAGAATTAACCCATCCAATGTGGTTATCCTAGAGCAACTTTCATGGGCAAGAGACCCTGATAATGGTCCCTATATTTGGAAATAGCCTCCTGGAAACAAGATTAGGTCCCTCTATGATAGCTTTCCAGAGGCTGGCAAAAACAGAGCTCAGGACATTTTTCAGAGGACATTTGGGTTTAATGAAGATATTGCCATCTGGGATTATTGGTTACTGTTTTTTCTTTTCCTTTGGTTTTTTTTTTTTAATTATTAGTAGAGACTCCAAGATCTCCAAGAGTCCAGTATATAAATTTAATAAACAATATCCACTTTGCAGGATAATCCTTGAGCTTAATGTTTGTTGTTTAAAAGTTCAGCAAAACGATGCTTTATTTACTGGCCCTGTTTGGCACCTGTCTAAGTAGAAGCAGCCTGTTTGTTCTTCTACATTAGCAAAGTTCAGGCTAATAGAGGAATTCTAAAGTCCATAACATGTATTTTTCTTACCAAATCTCTATACCAATCATGTCATATGTATCCCAAGTAAAATGAAAAGAACAGCATGGAGAAATTGAATCGCATTGCGTAAGACAGTGTGGTAATAATATATAGGACTGCAGGGTTGAGTTCCAAGCCTTTATTTGCCTCCTTCCAGGAACACTTGGAGAAGGAGATCTCAAACTTGGTCCCATTGAACTGAAAGGGGAGCAGCCTCACACCTCTCTGGAGCAGAACGGTTCCAGGACCTTGAAGCTGATGTCCATTGTGACCAATTCTGTTCCTGCTGTGCCCGTCACATCTCATGCTGCTAAACAATCTCTGAACCAGATGGTGAATGTTATCATGAGGAAAGAAGGAATGAAAGAAGATGACACCAGTGAGGATACCACATTTTTCAATTTTTCGATGGGTTGAGATTTGGGGCAGGAGGTGGGACAGAACTGAAGCCATGGATATGACAATGTGTTTTACAGAGCAATTGTTGATGGCAACAGCACATTTCTTCCTTCCTGCTGCGGTGGCCAGTGGCTCTGGTGTCAGTAGAGTTAAACATATCACTCATTTTTATGCTGCATGTCTGTAAGAAATGGCAGTAAACATAATTGTCAGGGAGAGTAAGCCTTTAATTATCAACCAACTTGTTTTGTAAAGCTGTCTGCAAATATTGAATTCCACTTGTGATTCTTGAGAGACCAGTAGCTGTGTCAGGGTTTGTTTGTTTTTTCCCTAAGGATGGGTTTTCCTTCTAATCTATAGGCAATAATGCAAAGTCAACATTTCCTTTATCCAGAGAAGTAAGCTTTTTGTAGCAAAGAGCAAAATGGTCTTGGGAATTCTTTTAACTAATTTATTATGGTATAAGATTTCATAGCTAGATTAGGCTTAATTGGATACATGATATTTGAACCAGGACTTTGTTACAAAATCTTATAATTGACAAATGGCTCAGCTATGAAGGATTGTTGATCAAAGTACAGATTCTGGCACTTTCTGTAATAATAATGTATTTCTGATGCACGAAGGCGCAAATCCTTTATATAGTCTCAGCTTGGTGTTCTCCAAAGGAGGTACATGTCGGATCCCAGGGCTTTTCCTCTTTGCCAAATTAAAGTTTTCAGCAGAAAATTTTACCTGAGTGAAATTTGCTGTTCCCATTGTGAATCCTTTTCCTGCCTCTATTTTGTCTGTTCTCAGTGTCCATCATCTGATTTTCCTTCAAGGGGTCTCTTCACTTGAAAGCTGCCTTTGGACTGCATCAAAATAAGGAAGCACTATGTTAATACTGATGCAGCTAAGGGCCACTTCAGCCTGTCTTGCTGATAAATGAGGGCAAAATCATGGGCACACCACCCAAAAGATCTATTGCCAGGGCATGTCTGTACTCTGGTTAGGTGCAAATGGGGAAAGCAACCAATACCAGGGCAGGAAAAGCTGTTCCAATAGACTATTTTTTTTTCAATGGCCTTTCAAATCTAAAGAGATAGTCGAAGAGAAAGCCACAGCTGTGTTCATATACCGTACAGTTACCGGTTGCCGCATGACATTTGCATTAGATCAGATATTATCTACACAGCAAACATTCCCTCTGTGTAAAAAATGCCAAGATTTTCTTTGGAGCCTTGGTTTAATCAGAGAACCTGTGTTTGAACCCGAAGATCAGTGCCTAAGTGTGCGCTGGGACCTCTGCAGCGTACATTTGGTACTGAGTAGCAGGAGGCGCCTCAGTTTGGAGTGGAAATGAAGAGAGCTCTTTGGATCTGATAGGATTTCCAGCCAGCCTTCTAAAAAGCTTGGGAGAATGAAGGGGTCTAGGAGGCACTGGGTTTTCTAGCTGATATATTGGTAATGATTCAGTTTGTCATCTTTCCTGTGATTTGCCATTCTGACCTTCCATTCTGTCTTTGCAACCATTTGTCTGAAATGGTATAGGGCAGAGGTCCCCAACCTTGGCCACGTTATGACTTGTGGACTTCAACTCCCAGAATTCCTCAGCCAGCCATGCTGGCTGAGGAATTCTGGGAGTAGAAGTCCACAAGTCATAACGTGGCCAAGGTTGGGGACCCCTGGTATAGGGTTTCCTGCCTGAACAGGGGGTTAGATTAGAAGACCTCCAAGGTCCCTTCCAACTCTATTATTATTATTGATCATTGCACAGTCAGCCAGATGTTCAGACTGGATTTGGCATTTTTGTCTACCTATCGAGTCCTTACCAAGGACCTGGGATAGGCAGATGTGGATGTTTAATGGTATTACAAATATCGTCACAGCATGGAAGCTGTTCCTAGTAAGGCCGCCTTCTGCAATTGACTAATGGCGAATTTGTCAATGCCAATGGTGTTCAAGTGGTGCTCCAGTTATTTTGGGATTGCACCCAAGGTGATTATTATTATTGTTATCATCATTATAATTATTATTGTTATTATCATTTTCTTCTCCTTTCAGGGTTTCATCTCCCCTTTTCCACTGCCACCATGGTCATATTGGTTGCCTGTTCCTTCATTGTTTTGGTGTCCATCCTGGGCTGTTATTATTCCAACAAACATTCACGCAGAAGATACCAAATGGAGATGATCCAGTCAGTTCTAAGAGAAACTAGTTCTGCAGCCATGGCACCGGCATCAGTTGGAACATCTGGTGCTGGAACCTCTGGGCAGTCCAGCGTTGCTTCTAGGAAACCTGATGATCTAGTAGCTGTATTTTAGAAGGGCAAACCTACTTCTTTTTGGGTAGCAAGTATTTAAGAAAATAAATATGCCAATGCAAAACAGAAAGTGTAATTGTGTAATGTGTAACAAATCAAATTATGTTATAGACACAAACCAATGTAATATGCATATTCAACCCAATTCTATTCCACAAGTTGTTTCAGAGGTCCCAGTATCTGAGTTCATAATGCAAACAAACAGGCAACATTATTAAGGAAACCCAGGGTGAGCTCCAAAACCAGAACCAGCTTGCTGGTTTTTCCACTTTGCAAATATATTTCATCTGCTAACATTGCAAATATGTTTCTTATCACAAAAAACATCACTGGCTATTAATTGCTTTGTTGATCAGCCGAAACACAACTGCAGATATCATCTGACTCCTTGCCACATTTTAAGCGGCTTACCTTCAGCCATCCACATGGAGAGCTATATATAGACATCTTTAATGCTCAAGAATTAGAGAGCACGGGACTAAATGTCCTTTTCAGTTCATGTGGACCCTTCCTCCAAAGCTCATTATAATACATCTCACACACCTAATCTTCAAACGTCAAGAGTGGGGGTGGGGAGACTAAGGTAGAATTAGGATGCTCAAGATATTCCTAAAACGGCTTACATATATAGTGTGGTCATAACTGAAGAGCCATAGAAACAAGACTTCAACAACTTACGTTGTTCCTAAATTCAGGTTTGAGATGGCAGTGGGGAAACAGTAGTGCCACATTTCTATTGGTGGAGAACTCAGCTACCTAGTCTCATCCCCAAAATGTCAGGCTTGTGTGTTTACCCCAAACCAGGCTTGCTTCTTTCCTTTCTCTAGGCAGTGTTTCTCAACCTCAGCAATTTTAAGATGTGTGGACTTCAACTCCCAGAATTCTCCAGCCAGCATGCTGGCTGAGGAATTCTGGGACTTGAAGTCCACAAATCACAAAGTTGTTGAGGTTGAGAAACACTGCAAGAGGTTGTGCAATGGGAGAACAAAAAAAAAAAAGGATGAGCCTTTCTTCATTTGCACCCAACTGCAGCACAGTCCTGCCCCTAAACCTCAGCTGCCTTCATTTGATTCCCGAGGTCATACCTGAGGCGATCTTCAATTATTCTTAAATTGTAGCAGGGTTAAAACTGTACTTTCTCTCTTATCCAAAGACAGATTCTGCCACAGATACACTATGATTGCTTCATTCATTGGGTACTCTGTTGGTGACAAAGTCAAGTGACCTTTTGCCCTATCTCTGGAATCAGCCAACCACCAGTTGGGAAGAGAGGGCAGGCTTCCTCACCTCAGATCAGTGTTCTTCCAGGGCTATGCTGCTCAGGTATCCAGAGAGTCCATTTTCTTTCAGACTAAGCTCTTCCCCTGTATCTGCCAGATCTCTGAGCCAATCCCCAACTTAGAGACCTTGATCAATCTGAACAGTATTTAATAACTGGAGGTGGCCAGGAAGTCGAGGTTGCTTGGAAACAGTGAGCCAGCTATGTTTCTGATGACTCCCTTAACCTGCCAGTTGCTGTTTTGACTGCTGTTAATGCTCTTCTAGAATTGCTGGGTTCTGTGTCCAAAAGGAATCCAATTAAAGTTGATTGTTGGGCTTCCTTTGGATTCTATAGGACAGTGGTTCTCAACCTTTTTAATGCCACGACCCCAACCGGTCGTAAGCCGAGGACTAAACCGGTCGTAAGTCGAGGACTAAACCGGTCGTAAGTCGAGGACTAAACCGGTCGTAAGTCGAGGACTTTCCCTGCCCGGGAGCGCCGCACATGCGTGGTTTCGCCCCCTGCGCCGGCCAAGGCGTAGCTGGCAAGCGGCAGAGACGGAGCAGGCCGACCACCAGCTGGCCCAGCCCAAGGGAGGTAAGGCACCTGCCGGAAAAGGGGGGGAAAATGGCGGACAGCCTTGCTTGGCGACCCCCGTGAAATGGTCGATCGACCCCAAATGGGGTCCCGACCCACAGGTTGAGAACCACTGCTATAGGAAACATTTGCACAAAACCACAGTGGATTTTGACAGCTGGTTAAATCCATGTTTTTGTACTGGCTGATGACTCTTGTTGGAGATGGGTAGGGGAACAAAGCTGAGGTAATTCACCAGTCTCCCAATCCTTGTCTTAACATGTCCTATACACTGTAAAAAAAAAAAGTACTATTTTCCATCATTCCTATGTACATTTAGTTTCCACAAATGACAGCATATTTTAGGTAGGCATCATATCTGCCAGCTAAAAGTTGGATGGGTAGCCCTAACTCTTTTGTGGAGAAGGGTCCTCACCATGTTTCCCATTCAGACAGGCTCTTATCAATCATTTGCCAGATGTTAAGAACAGATATCTTCATCAGCACCTTAAAAATACTTTGGAAAGAGCATATATGACAAAATACATTTATACTTTTTTTAAAAAAGTGTACATGTGTACATGTGAAATGTATTGTATAGCAGATTTCCCTTTTATGCCCTTAAAAATACAGCTATGAAAAATTTGAGAAGGCTATTTTTTTTTCTTTAAAGCATTTTAGTAGAAAGTTACAACATAAAAGAAAGGATAACTGCTACAAATGCAATATTGTAATGTAATTTTAAAAGGCATGGAGGGGAAATTGCTTGGCAATATATAAAGCTGAATCACCACCACATCTTTCGCCATTCCTGTCTTAGTCAATACAGATATCTGGTTTGTATGGCTCTATTTTGACTTACTTTTTCTTTCAGCCTGATCTTGAAAAGGAGAGTTTTGCTTTTCATCTGGAAATCATTCTTTTCTGACCTACCCTGTACCATTTGCTTCTGCAGCAAATCTCAAGTTTAACAGACTTTAATTTTGCTTTTTGATTCATTCTCTATTGCTGCTTCTTTGACACACATGTAAATATAAGAAAGTCACTCAATGCTTGGGAGCTATTGACTCAATGGTTGCAATCAAACCTGTTTCAACTTACTGTGCTTTTTTAACATAATAAAATCAAAATTTTATGTTTGGTATTGCCCAAAAAGTGTTGTGTTGAAAGCTGCACACTACAGAAAGAGTGATCTGGTAAGGGAGGGATTGGGACACTTCCTTCACTGTAACAATGCTCTGTCCAAACAGAATCATCTGTCTATCCTCAACGGGAAGAGAATACTTGATGAAAAACTCTGGGGGAAAAGAATTAAGTTCTATGCTACAGGCAGTGACATAGGTGAGTGCTGGGCTATCTGGGGCAGAGACTGGTGGTCCAAAGATATCCAGGTCAATAGGAACAATCCCCCTTAATATGGACAGTCCTCCTGGTCTTTCATTTAGTTTGAAGTACCAACTATTCAGTACAGAAATATTTTAGACCAGTTCCATCCCAGTAAAAACTTCAAAGATGTCCTTCAATCCAGGCAGAAGATGGAACATAGAATCTAGAGAGCAGAGCTACTATGAAATGAAAAGGAGTGTGAAGCTAGTCTTGACAGACGTATGCAGGATCTGCTGGGAGAGTGGTTTAAAGAAAACAAATGACAGCTCAATCCTAGAAAGAGGGAGACCAGGAGACAAAGATTCAAAATAACCCCATTTTCATTCCGGTTGGTATGAGAGGAGACAGAAGGAAAGGCTGCTACTAGCCTTTTAAGGTCTTGTGAATATATCCTACAACATAGAAATTGAATCTATTCAAGTTTACTAATTTTAATTGTTTTCCAGCATTCTTTATCTTTTATTATATTGTAGGCTGCCCAAAGTCTCTATATGAGTGAGATGGGTAGCATAGAAATTAGGCAAACATTTTTGTATCCCTGGTGGTATCTGTGTCTTGACCAGGCCCACCTCAAAGAGCTGATATTAACCTTAATTTAAAGATTCTTAATTCAAAAGTAACAATGTAAGTTTATGTATATGCTTACAAAGAACATACTCTCTGGCATAAGACTGCAGTCTAAGTGTGAATGGATAGAACCTTATTTATGAAATGGACATAATAGGTTGAACGGAAGAAAGGAAACTACAAATATATTTCTTGCAATTTGCTTTTTAGATCCTTAGGAATGATAGTAAGGTTGGAATTCTAGCTAAACTGACCAGCTGAAAACTTACAAATGATGTGACATGAACCTTTGTTTTCCTAACTCCTACTTACTCAGCAACACTCATAGATGCTACACCACAGAAGCTATAACCAGTAGTGGAAAACATGTTGGAGACAGCACCCTTGTTACAGAAATTTCTTGGGATTCAGCCAAGAACATTTGGGGTGAGCGACAACACGTATCTTCTGTCAATCTCTTTTAGGAAGAGATCAGAAAAAAATTATGAGACTAACTAAAGGTACACAGATATTACCTTGGGGTGTTTTCAGGCGCAGAAAAACAGCAGCACCATTCAAAAGGTGTTGTGCCACCTTCCTCTCTGTTTCATGGATTTTCTGTGGCCACAAAAAAAAGTTGGAAAGTGGCGTTGGGAAACTATGGATGGGCCCTCAGTGGAAGATGGTGTGTGCAAGCGGCCTGTGGATGAGGCAGGATGGATGCATGACAACATTCTGCTCTGGAAGGAGCTGAGGTAGCTCTGCTACTAACCTCAGGGCTGCGGTTTCAAGAGGTGGAGGAAAACAGGCTGCCCAGCCTTAGAATTTCCCTATCATTTTCTAACTTGGTTTTAAGTCAAGACCTTGAGCCTGATCCTTGTCTCATATTAAGAACAGAGTTTTAAGGTGCTTTTGTAGGAATTCCTGCTTCAAAAGGCCACTTTCTATTGCAACAATAAAAATAAAACAATAAAAACCGTAGCAATTGTCTGTCCGTGAGGCTGCGGTCCCTGTTGTTTGCCTTAGTGCTTAGTGCTTGGTGCTTCCCCCTTTATTGCCCCTAGGCCAGGGGTAGGCAACCTTGGCTCTTTTATGACTCGTGGACTTCAACTCCCAGAATTCCTGAGCCCGCATGGCTCAGCTTGGAAACCTCTCCCTTTCCCCTCAGCATGGCTGGCTCAGGAATTCTGGGAGTTGAAGTCCACGAGTCATAAAAGAGCCAAGGTTGCCTACCCCTGGCCTAGGCCCTAGGGAAAGAAAATGTTACAGTCTGCTCCCTTCCCTATTTTTTCCCTTTCTGTTCTAATTTTTTATTTTAACTTTTTATTTTTGAAATTTAACAAACATTTTAAAATAATGGTTTTGTGCTTTCATCTTGCCTTTAACGTTTTGAAAATGGAAATTGAAAGAAAATGAAGATGAGCATTCTAGTTCAGGGGTCTGCAACCTTGACAACTTTAAGACTTGTGGACTTCAGCTCCCAGAATTCCTCAGCCAGCATAGCTGGCTGAGGAATTCTGGGAGCTGAAGTCCACAAGTCTTAAAGTTGTCAAGGTTGCAGACCCCTGGTCAAGTTCAACTCAGACTAAGTTCCATGTGTTGCATTTGGTTCTGTACATATACAGTATGTATATACTGTACATATACGTGTACTGTACATATACAGTATATCCTTCCAATACTTATCTGGAGCATGATTACTACTGCTGCATTACAGAAAACTTTGCATTTAACTCTGTGGAGTTTTTTTTTCAGGCTGTGCTGGTGGTACTTGGCTTGCTTCAGGTGGCTTTTGGTGTCCTCTTTCTAATTGTCCGCTGTTCTTATACAGATGACCTTGGCATTCACTTCTTCTCTGGTTCTCTGGTAAGTGAATTAATGTGGATATGTTGGAAATTCAGAAATAGAAGAAAGCATTGATCCCACACCTTTGTAAGATTGTACAAAGGAGAAAATTATCAGGAGAAACGTCAAGCTATAGCTGCTGAAATTATGTTTTTTCTCTCTTTGATTAAAGCTACAACTGCTCTTCTTTTTCTTACTGTCCAAAGAGACCCACTTTCACGGTTTCTGCTAAATGCTTCATCCTCATGAAAGGATCTCTTCACAAAGTTTTAAATAAATCTAACACGAGATCTGTATTGACAAATAAACAATCTTCTATGGTTACACCCTACTTATTGGGGTGTAAACCCCATAACATTTAGTGAGATTTATTTTTGAGTAGTTATGTGTTGGCTTGAATTACATAAAGTCCTTTATTTTGTCAGGATTTTGTTGGACAGCGACTCCCATCATCCACCATTAGCTATGCTAGGCAGGATTGTTGGAAGTTGGAACTGAACCACACAGCCCAATGTTGTTGTGTCCTAAGTGCTGTGAAATTTCATAGCCAAGAACAATAACATTTGCATTGAGGTTTTATTTTAAGCTGTTTCTTGCTTCTACATATTATCATGTATTTATGGCTTTATTTAACAAATGTACACTCATTTCACATGCTAGTAAAGTTATGCTTATAATCCTACAAGCTAGACTCCAGCAGTATGTACGTACAGTATCTACTGCCCATTCCCAATACTTTTGGTGACTTGCAAATTTATAATAATGGTCCCCTAACTAAAATCATAAACACTCTAAATTAGTATTCTTTATTCCTTCTCTTTCCTTTTTGGTAGCTGTTTCTGGCTGGTGTTATTTCTGTTCTAGCTGATCGAATTCCTTCTATGGGTTTGGTGAGTCCTGCCTTTCTTTTCTTGTTGAATTTCTCATCTATTTATAATACTAATTTAGCCTGGGATTCTATAAGAGTGAATAATTTGCCCCTCTCTCCTAGATAAAAGCCTGTTTGATCTTCTGCATTATATCGGCCATCACTACAGCTGTAATCAACTTTCTGTACCTGAGAGATATACTTTATTTTTCTCCTTCCTTCTGTCCCTTTACTGACAAGGTCCAATATGGTTGCAGAGTGAGTGCTCAGTTTGAGGTAAGTCGTTTGTGAAATCAACTCTCTCTCAACCAGTCAGTTCCTCCTGTCCTGTCTGGTCTTACCTCTGTAGAGTCTTAGGTCATTCTGAGCTGACTAGCTGAGGTTACTTCCACACCACAGTGCTTGCATCATTTCCCACTCCCGTTACAGCAGGGGTGAGCAACTATGGCAATTTTACAACCTGTTGACTTCAACTCCCAATTCCTGAGCCAGCATGGCTGGTTCAGGAGTGCTGGGAGTTGAAATTCACAGGTTGTAAAGTTGCCATAGTTTTCCGCCCCTGCTTTACAACAATGGGAAGCTGTCCTGCAAACTACTTTATTTCCTCTTGACCTTGAAAGGTGAACAGGAGAGAAAAGAGCAAGGAGACAGGTTGAGACAAATTGCCACCAAGAGGGCCAATGGACTATTTCAAAGTTATAATTAAAGAGCTTTCAGGGGAAAAAAGGTTCACGGTGGTTTTGTATATCCAGCAGTAAAATCAGCAATCAGTTTCTACAACAGTCAGTAGTGCACTGATTTTGCGCTACTGTTATTGGCCTGCTTTAAAAGAGAGTTTATTTCCTTCCCTGTGAGGAAGCGTACGTATACCTTGGACACGTCTTCTGCAGCTGTTCTGTTCCACCAGTGGTACAGATAGTTAACAGTAGACTGTTCTATCCCAGGAACAAAGGGTGGAGAGATGTTTACATAGCCAGACATCTTAATTGGAAATAGGCATCATGTTCGTTTTTTCTTAAAAGGAGTATACAAAAAAATAATAAAATGAATGACTACATTTACTTAGGCAGCTACCTTTTTTTATTATAAATGTTTTGAAACAGCAAAACAACCCTCAACAAGCTATGTCGGAATGGGCTGCCTCTTGTCAAAATCAGCCCAGATATTCAGACTGGGTCTCTGTCCAATCATCTATAGTGGTGTTTCTCAAACTTGACAACATTAAGATGTGTGGATATCAACACCCAGAATGCCTCAGCTAATATCCTTTTGCATCCCCCATTTTTTTTTGGGGGGGGGGTAGCTCCCAGAGTCAAACATCTAGCCATGATTGCTGTAATCCCTAAAATGGCTGTAAAATCAAGGAAAGACCTCCCCAAAGCCTGAAAACAGACATAAGTCCAAACCTCTGCCATTTGCAGCACCATGCCTCCCCACTGCAACACTCTGCTCACATGTGTTAAATGTCACCACCTCCCTGATTTACACAGTAATTTTGGAAGCACTTAGCTGCAAGGCCAAGATATGATTAGGGAAAAAGTCGCACTGAGACTATGGGAATGAAATTGGCTACTCTAAAGAAAAGAAGAAATAGGGGTGACATGATAGCAATATTCCAGTATTTGAGGGTCTATCACAAAGAAGAGGGTGTCAATGGTTGGAAACTGACCAAAAAGAGAAGCAACCTGGAATTAAGGAGAAATTTCCTTAATTAACAATTAACCAGTGGAATAGCTTGCCTTCAAAAATCGTGGGTGCTCTATCACTGGAGATTTTTAAGAAGAGACTAGATAGTCACTTGTCTGAAATGGTATAGGTTCTCCTGCTTGAGCAGGGGGCTGGACTAGAAGATCTCCAAGGTCTCTTCCAGATTCTACTCTACTCTACTCTACTCTACTCTACTCTACTCTACTCTACTCTACTCTACTCTACTCTATTCTAAATTGTCATTTCAATTCTCCTTCTCCATCACCATGTAACAGGAGGATGTAGAGATGGCAGGTAGAGTAAATGTTCCCAACAAATATTCTTGCCATCTGCAAGATGGCAACTGATAGGTGCTTTCAGGCTGTTTGGTCATCCACATTTAAAAAGAGAAGAACTGAAACGTCAACTCCTCTGAATTTATTAACCAAACAGAGATCTTTCAAAGTATTTAACTAATCTTGAGGTTGTGACACCTAAGCATTTCTTATTCTTTTCTCTTTTTTTGAATAGAATTTTAGTGGATTTGAACTCAAGGACTGCCTCTTAACCTTTTCTCTCTAGTTCTATTGTACTGGACTGCGAGGACTGGCTTTTGCAGCTGGCACCATAGGCGTCTGCCTAACCATCGTTTTGGCAGTTTTTGGCTGCAAAACTGTCTGCTATCACACCTCGGAAGACACTGCGGTAATTCCATAGGAGTTCCAAACAGGAGATGACAAAGAGTGTGATTCTGTTCTGTAAAAAAATTAAATATAATTCTTGACATCTCATAAATTTCAATAGTAATGCTAAGGAATAGATCAAGTTATTCCTGCTACAGTAAGGCTACCTGCCTGTTTTCTCAGGGACATTTTCCTTTTACTGGTAAAGCAGCTTTTTGATGCTGCTTATAAAGATTTATGAATGAAGACAGATCAATAAAAGGCCAGTCTGGAAGCATCCAGCTGACTGTAATTAGCTTATCTAGAAAAATGGGAAAAGTCCCAACTTGTCTACTGCTTTGTGTTGACATACTGACATCTTGTGGCTTAGTAAAGAGCTGCTAATAAATGTTTATACTGAAACTAAAAATATACAAAAACTCCCATGAAATAAGTAGCTGGAAAAAACACAGTCCCACAGCAGCCAAGATGCCAAGATGGGTCAGTGGGAAGTCCGAAAGCAAGAAGGCAATGACTTGCAGTAACGAGCTGCTGTTTCTGTTCTCTGGTACTCTGGTACACAGTAGAGCCACTGTGATTTGGTGGTTAAGGCATCAGATGAGAAACCTGAATACTGTGAGTTCTAGTCTCGCCTTAGGCACAAAGCCTGCAGGGTGGCCTTGGGCCAGTTACTCTCCCTCAGCCATAGAAAGCATGCAATGGCAAAACACTCCCCAAAAATGCCAAGAAAACTGCAGGGATGAGTCCAGGCACTTGTTGCCAGGAGTTAAAAACTAACTTCAGAAGATACAGAGAGAATACGTAATAACCGAAACATTTGCAAGGTCACCTGGATGGCCTTGCAATCCTAATTTTGCTCTAGCTTCCAGATGAGGGTATCGTTTTGTCATGTTTCAAGTGTGATTTAAGTGTTTGACACACAACAGAACACTCGATTCTTCCTCCTTAAAGCCCCAGGGCCCCACTTGAGCACTGCTTTCCTTCTTTTTGAAGAAGTCTGCTCAGGCCAGCCTTGAGTTTTATTGGTGAATTCTCTTGCTTAAGTGATATCAACACAAAGGAGGCATCTCTGTCTTGGGAAAGCTGGTGGAAAATAGATTCCACTGGCTATTCATCAGCCACTCAGCACCCTCATAATATATTTCCAGTCAATCCATCAAATTTGGCCAGCTGAAAAATACCTAGAGCCACAACAAAAATAGGGCAATATTTCTCCTGCAGATCATTAGAGAGCCAGAGCATGCAGGAAATTCCATGAAGGCTGGCTAGAAAGGAAATACTCCCTGTTGCTTTCTATGCCCAATTCAAAATGCTAAGTGGCCTAAACCAAAATTGTGCACAGAGCTGGCCACATGTGAATGTTTTAAGTCTGCAACAGAGTACAGTTGGGGGTCCCACCATGTCTGCGTTTCACATTAACACATCTAGCTTCTGTGTTAAATCTTCTGAAACATCCTTTTCTGTGGCAGGATTGATACAATGAAATAACTTTTTTTTAATTAGATTTTTATCCTGACTTTATTACCTTATAAGAAGCCCAAGGCAGAGAACATATGTAATACTCCTTCCTCCTCCTCCTCCTCCTCCTTTTCTCACAACAGCAATCCTGTGAGGTAGGTTAGGCTGAGAGAGAATAACTGGCCCTATGTCTCCCAGCTGGATTTCATACCTGAGGTTGGACTAGAATTCACGGTCTCCTGTTTTCTAGGCCAACACCTTAACCACTGCACCAAATTTGACATTGGAATTCAGACAATTGCTGCATGTTGCAGTTGGGATATGTGTGTGTTAAAACATAGCTCCTTCACAGGCTTGTTTTAAAAAAATGTTTTTATTGTTACATTTAACTTTAAATTGAAATTTTAGATGAAGGCACCTAGAGTTAAAAAAATAAATGATAGAAATTGCCTCCTATACTGGGGAGGAATATATATGCAATGTGGTGTAGTACATCAACTGAATATTGAGAGAGATAGTTAAAAGCATGAAAAACAGTGCAGAGTTACATGTATGGCTGAAAGGATACGTTAATGTTTGATTTAGGGATATGTGGAATGAAAGCACCCTTATAAAGAAAAATAGTTAAGAAAATAGTGTCGTGTTTGTTTTTTTATTTGTTTTTATGCCATTCACCTCTCCCACAATGTGACTCTGGTTATATGTTGACGTGAGGAAGCTTGTGAAAATAAGAGGTTAGTCATGAGATTCATGACTAATATATATCCCATTGGTTTTCTGGGGTCTGTTTTTAATCTTAATAAAATAAAGGTTAACCTTAATAAAAAGGTTAACCTTAATAAAGGTTAACCTTAATAAAATAAAGGTTTTAACCAAAATAAAATGCTTTTCAGACAGCTTAAATTATGACCAAATAGAGAGACAAGGAATGAAATACATCAACAATGTCTGTGTTAAATATGCCATTAGATTCCATGAATTTATTGAGATTTGAACACTCTTTTCCATTGTTTTTTTTTTCTCATGTAGCCTGTCATTGCTCTTCAATCGCAAGATGGCAAAAGAAATCCAGAATAAAAATTGTCTGCCAATGTCAGAAGAAACACCAAAGAAGTTTCCCTAGAAGCCCAAGAAGCTTGTTTGTTCTGTTTGCTGTTGTTTTCGTCATTTCTTTCCTTTATTCCTATCTACATTAAAACGAATAAAGCATGCTCAGACATACATCCCAAAAAAAGCTCATTGGTGTATTGGCTGAGACTTAAGCCAAAGATATCCAAGTTCAAGGTCATTTTTGATACTCACCAGGAGTGGCAGACAGGAGCAATTTCTTCAGGAGCCCTAATATCTCTCTCTTCCTTGCCAGTAAATAAATTAGGACAGTCTTCCCCAGTTGGTGACTACCAGATACATTGAAAGTAAACCTTAAATTGTAACAAACTGAATTAGGATTTTCCCTGAAGGATGGTTGTGAATATGACCATTAAGATGAGTAACCAATCTGATTCCTACTAAAGCTATAAAATAAATCTTGCTCTGGAGGAATGCTCTCCTTTTGCCATTGAACAGAATGGCAGCTTGCACCTTATTTCTTATCTATAAAAGACACCATAAAGCACGGATGAGAAATACCTGGGTTGGATTCAGCAAAACAGGAGACAGCAGAGCGTTATCCACCAGTAGGAAATTTGGGGCCAGTGAACTAAAATCTATGGGCTCAATGGGGAAGGAACTTTGCCAATTTCTGAGCTTCGTGGTTTCTGAGCGGGAGGCTAGAAAGAAAGCAAAGGGGGAATTGCTGAAACAAATGAGCAAAATGACCTCCCCCCCCCCCCACTGCTTCCCTGCAGGAACGCTATGAATGGACATTTTTTTCTCCATGTCTGTAAACACTTGGGGAATCTGACTGAATCCTTTTAAAGCTTTCTTTGTATAAGGCAGGGGTAGGCAACCTTGGCTCTTTTATGACTCGTGGACTTCAACTCCCAGAATTCCTGAGCCAGCCATGCTCAGGAATTCTGGGAGTTGAAGTCCACGAGTCATAAAAGAGCCAAGGTTGCCTACCCCTGGTATAAGGAAAAACAAAATTAGTGAACTTATGTGCATTAAGTAGGTACAGGCAGGCCTCAGGTTTATGGGATCTACTTAATTTTTTTATTTGAATACCAAGATAGTACAAAACTGTGGCTTAATAGATGGGAATAATTAAGTATTAAATCTTCTAAATCAGCAGCACCTGGGGTGAGCATCGTGCCCAGTTGTGTCTATGACGTCAAAGTTATGCAAATGGGATGGGGTTTCAATCAGAATAGAGCTGGAAGGGACCTTGGAGGTCTTCTAGTCCAACCCCCTGCTCAAGCAGGAGAATCTATACCAGGGGTCTTCAAACCTGGCCCTTTTATGACTTGTGGATTTCAACTCCCAGAATTCCTCAGCCAGGCATGCTGACTGAGGAATTCTGGGAGTTGAAGTCCACAAGTCATAAAAGCGCCAAGTTTGAAGACGGCTGAGCTATACTATTTCAGACAGGATGCTGTCCAGTCTCTTCTTAAAAACCTCCAGTGATGAAGCACCTGCAACTTCTGGTGGCAAGCTGTTCCAATGGTTAATTTTTTCTCACTGTTAGGAAATTTCTCCTTAATTCCAGGTTGCTTCTCTTCTTGATTAGTTTCCATCCATTGTTTCTTGTTCTTGCCTTCTGGTGCTTTGGAAAATAAGTTGACTCCTCATCTTTGGGGCAGCCCCCCAAATACTGGAATACTGCTATCATGTCTTTTCTCTAGACAAGCCAAAGCCAATTCCTGAAATAGTTCATATTTCAAAATTTGCACAGCTACACCATATAGTGTATCTGTCTTCTTATAGATTTTGACAAACATGCATATGTATGATTCTGCTCTTCTAAATCAGATTCCAGAATAAGCTAGATATATAAGTTCAAACATATATCTGAATTACTAAACTTAAGGATTTACAATTAGTTTGGTCTAGGAGCATTTTAGCCTCAGCGTGTCAATGATCAGGAGTTAAAAGTGGAATTGTAACAACTAGCAACAGATTACTTAAATTACTTTCTGTTCATTCCTTCTTTAGGAGGAATGCTCAAAACCAGAAGCCGCCCTCTGGAAGCTGTTTCTAAATCTAGGGCAGAGTTTCTTAAACTGGGAGTGATGCAGCAATTTGCAAATGCTTATTTGAGAGTCCAGGATACAGTTTGGGACAGCCACAGCTGGGAAGCTTCTATAAACAACAGAGTCTGGAGGGCGTTTTTGTGAGACTAATGAGATTCTTCGAGGCCAAGAAATGAAGTAATTGGATGAAACAGTTTAAGAACCACTGATTGAGGGGAATGCTAGAAGACAGAACTCCCTGTGCGACTGTCTTGCACCTGCTAAATAAATTGCCTGCTCTCCGCTGCATTGACAGGGAGAGGAGAAAAATTATCATCTTCTACTTTGCATCAAAGCAAACTATCTTGAATCATCTCTGGTTGGAGCTGAAGGCATGTGCTATGGCCAGAAGGCCAGATCTTAGTAGATTTTGAACTAGATGTGTGACTGTTGCCAGTTCTAAATTCAGCCTGCAAGCAACAACTGTTCTCCTGAAAAATGTAATGTGAAGAAGGAACACCAAAAAGATGTTGAGACTCTAGAAAGAGTACAGAGAAGAGCAATAAAGATGATTAGGACTCTAGAAGACCTCAAAGGTCCCTTCAAACTCTATTATTGTTATTGTTAAACTGAGAAGCGCAAGGAAGGAGCCATCAACTACTTATGCAGACACACCTTCCTTTAAGTACTGGGAGTTGGATTTCATAATTGTATACTTTTGTAAGAAAACAAAATACAAATTAAGCATTTTATTTAATTTTAATTAGTTAAGTGAATCTGGCTTCTCCCATTGACTTTGCTTGTTGGAAGCAAGCTGGGAGGGTTGCAAATGGTGACCACGTGACCCTGCCCAGGATTATGACAACCAAGGCAGCATTTTGGAGAGAATAGCAAAACAAGGATTTCATTACTGCTCCTCTTATCTCTCCAAGCTCCACTGCAATTGCGATGTCCGATGATGATCTGAAGCAAGGATTATACTGCCTCCTCTGTTGCCTCCTTTTTTTTGGTGGGGCTGATGGCACGATGGGGGAGCTGTCAACATCCTTTACTCTCTTCTGTGTTTTGGGCAATAGAAAACAGCACAGTAAGATTGTATGCAGATAGTCACTAACTTAATGACCACAAGCGAGCCCAATATTTCCATTGCTAAACAAAGCAGTTGTGAGTTGTGCCTCATTTTACGACATTTTTGCCACCGTTGTTAAGTGAATCACTACAGTTGTTAACTGATTCATGCAGTCATTAAGCGAATCTGGCTTCCCCCATTGACATTGCTTGTCAGAATCCAGCTGGGAAGATTTCAAATGGTGATCACATGACTCTGGGACATTGCAACTGTCTTAAATGCCTGCCAGTTGCCAAGAGCCCAAATTTTGATTGCTTGACCATGGGGATACTGCAACAGGTGTAACTGGGAAAGCCGGTCATGGGTCACGTTTTTCAGTGCTGTTGTAACTTCAAACAGTCACTAAATGAATGGTTGTAAGTCGAGGACTATCCGTATTGACACCAAGAATAAACTAAGCTCAGCATTATAGGTACAGAGGTTAAAAAAATGGAATTGCCTGGCCATTCCAGTAGTATTGCAAATCACTGGTAAAAAAAATTCTATTTCAAGAAATAGCCTCATGCATGGACTTTACAGATACAGCTATAATTGGAAAAGGACATTAGACATTTGACAATTTTGTTTTTTTACTAGTTCCTTCTTATCAGCAGCTTGCAAATTAAGATCCTGTTTGGAGAAAGCTTTCTCTATATATCTCATATTCATCCAATCTCAAACAAGTGTCTAAACCAACAATAAAGAAAAAAAATCTGTTTTTTCATTTTGTTTTTTTATGTTGGTTTTATCTCTGTGTATTTCTTTTCCACTTTTTGCATTTCTTTCTATCAAACGTTTAAGATAAATGTTTAAAATAACCCTTAAAACAAAAAAAATGGAAGGAAAATAATCAAGACAGTGTTTGAAATTCCATCTCATAAAAAAGAAAAGGTTTTAGTAGTTTCAAACTAGTTCCTCTTCAGTTTATTTTAGGAGGCAGGGTAGCCTCCTTACTCAACTACATGGCCTGCTAAGCACAGGGATTGTTGCTTAAGATGGTTCGAAAACGGCTGGAGGAGAATGTAGTTCTGTATATTCTCAGCCTATGTATTTTGTGCCCAGTTTTGGCACTGTCCAACTAATACAAATAGTGCTTTCATCATGTGTCAGTTCTGCATAAAAATATGATACCTGAAGCTCCTTTTTTAGGCGTAACCTTCAGCCTTCATATTTCAGCAAAAAGATCTGTGCCTATAGGATTTAAATGTCAGGAAAATACTGCAAAGCTAAATATGCAAGATCTAAGTAAACAAACATGATGAACCTGCTATTTCAACTAAAATTGGTTTGGGATGTATTGCTATCAACTCCTCTTTGAAACCCTCAGCACTAAACCTTGCATGTGTGGAGCTGTTTCCATCAAGTTCTTTCCACAATTGACAACAATGAGCCAGGGAAAGAGGGGTTAATATGTTCCTCCCCATTTCCCCAAACTGTTTAGATCAGGGGTGTCAAACTTGCAACATCAGGACCTATCGTGGCTTTTTTGCCATTGCCGGGAATGGGGTGGGTGCAGTTTTGCTATGATGCGTCTGGCCCGCGGGCCGGCAGTTTGACACCCCTGGTTTAAATCATTGTGATCAAACTGCTGGGAACTTTTCAAGCTACCTTTACAAGATATGTTACTTTGTGTGTATGCTAACCTCTTTGTGCAATAAGGAAGGAGATGCTTCAAATGGGCCAATGCTGGTGTTGAAAGTTTCATCAGCCCATGGGGGAGGGGGGAATTGAGACATTTCCTGATATTGTTACAGTGCAATTTGTAAACTTCCGGGTGAGAAGAGAAACAGAGTAATCTGGAAAGAGACCTTCAATCCATAAGACTATATATCATCACGGCTGCTTCTGGCAAAATTGCATGCTAGTAGAATTGGATGGGACTTTATGAATAAATATTAGGAAGAGTGTTGAAGGAGATATGAAGCTAGAACCGGAAAGAATAAAAGAATATAGATAAATCTTCTGATTTGGGTATAAGTCTTCAATCAGGATCATTCTGACTTCCAGGCAAAAGCATTGTTTTTCATTGTTCTAGCTATGATCTATTTATTATTATTATTATTTTTTCTATCCAGATAATCAGCTGGGTTTAGGAACTTGCAAGAATTTTTGTCTGTCAAGAAGTTGTGAAGTTGCCATGTCAGAAACAGGAGTCCTTCTGCAGAGATTCCTCCAGGGACATCCCACAGTATTTGGGGTAAGCACTAGGCATGGGACTTTTAGAAGTTCAAGGACACACAAGTTCTTCCTTATCAGTATTGTATGTTCTTGTCCAAATTTGCTGGGTGCAGCTAATGCAAAGCAGTGTCCTTGGTGAATGGCCTTAGTAGACTATTTCCTTTACCTGCCATTGAGCATCCCACTCCCCATCCACCTTCTTGTATAAGTTGTCATCCTTCTCCATGTTTTCTCGATACTTGGAAAATTTAAAAAAAAAAATATTTTGCTTTGCAGGCACTCCTGTTGATGATTGGGCTCTTCCAATCAGCCTTTGGAGTCATCTTATTCCTGTCCCCTTGTGCTTATAGGGATGAGCTGGGCACGCATTTCAGTTCAGCTGCAGTGGTGAGTCACCAGCATCTGCTTCTCCTGCTCTTTATACTGCCTCTGAATCAGCAACAATGCTGTAATTCTCCATGACCTTACCTTAACAATTTTATCTTTCAAACCCCACAAAGCTGCCAAAACAGCCAGTTTGGTGTAGTGGTTAAGACTCTAGGACTAAAATCCAGGAGACTTGAGAGTTCACAAAACCAGCTGGGTGACCTTGGGCCAGTCTCTCTCTCTCTCTCTCTCTCTCTCTCTCTCTCTCTCTCTCTCTCTCTCTCTCTCACACACACACACACACACACACACACACACACAGAGCCCTAGGAAGCAAGCAATGGCAAACCATTTCTGAAAAACCTTGCCAGAAAAACTGCAGGGATTTGTTCAAGCAGTTAGCAGGAGTCAAACACTGACTCAACGGCATGCACACATGTGCATACACACACACACACACACACACAGAGGCAAAACCAAGATAGACACAGATTTCAGTGAAGGCTCTTTAATGCAACAACCTCGGTTATGATGACTTTAAGGTAGCATCTTTTTCTAGGGTTTTCCTCACCTTTCCCAGCAGCTAGACTGAAGTGCTGTTTCCAAACTAAAGTTTTGACTGCTTCCCGTTTGGTTTCCCTACAATCTTTCATGCTATCTGTGCATCATGTAAAACAGGGGTCTCCAACCTCCCGGGCCTGGGAACGATGCACAAAGCTTCATTTGCGCATGCGTTGGATTTAGGTTGTGCACGGAACCATCTCACCACCACCACCACCAAAACCGGCAAAGCCACCGCAGCCACTGCCATCCGTCCACAGAACCAAAAAGGTTGGGGACCCCTGATGTAAAACACAGGCACCACATTTCAGTTTATGAGAGTAGAGGCAGACAGCTGGTGTCTTGCAGTCCAAACAGGAGGGGTCTCAATTCATTCTTCTCCACCATAAGATTTTCAAGGCAAAAGGCTCCACTTTCAATCCTGCTGCCCCAAGGAAACAGATCAGGTAGCAGATGATGAGGAAAGACTCCTGAGACTTTGGCGAGCAAGCGGAGGGGATAACGGTTGAGATAGTTGTCCATCAATACTATATAGATGTATCTTTTGTTTCTTCAAATCTCACCTCATTTAATTACTATTAGCAATGTTATATTTTGGGGTGTACGTCACTATATCTTCTAGCTGTTATACTTAACCAATAAAATATGTAAATGTGAACCACAACTAGGATTAATAATGTTATCTACCACTCTTCCCCGTCAAGGAGCATGGCGTAGTTTGCATATAAATGCAATATAAATAAAGCCAGTAACTAATTGTAACAGTGAAATGTCAGGCTGTTCAGGAATGAAGAACAGCTGTCTGGTTTTATGTCCTCATCCCTGAACTGCCAAAAGCTTGACGCTTTTCAACTGCCTACCTCCATGTGGGAGGGGACTCCAACTCCCAGGGTGCTGTTTTTTCTTTCTAAATCCTTGGATTTACTTTCCAAACAGTGTGTCACTGTTCTTCCTGCCAGGAGCCTGAACATTCTGAGACCATGACAAGAACCAGCCAGCTCAGCCTTCCTTCCAGCTCACCAACAGGGTGACAACTGCAAAAATTTGCTTCCATGTCTCATGTTCTGGTAAAAAAAACCTCAAAATGGCAACTTGCCAGGGCAGACCTTTGATTCAGTGTTGTAACACCCCCCCCCCTTGACTTTGTTTACCACATTCTGCAGATACCCTGGTTCGCCAGTACTATGCTCAGACCCTTGTCCCTACTTGAGGTTTCTCTTATTTCTTTCAGGATTAATTTTTTTTAAAAAAAGTGAACATACCCAGGAATTGGGAGGAGTGGTAAGAAGACAATTCTTGCCCATGTGTCTTGCCATCCCCCAAACTCCAGTATTCCACTTCATCTGCATTTTTTTTTCCTTCTTTGTAAGTCCTAGAAAGTGTTGGGAAATTGTCACCCGGACTGTCCAGCCATATAAATGTGTGGTAAGATTTTATTATTATTATTTTGTTCAATCATCTCTGATTCTCAAAGACCAGCTGGACAAGTTCCCCCAGTTTTCTTGGTGACTGTTTTTTTTCAGAAGTTGTTTGCCATTGCCTCCTTCTTAAGAGCTGAGAGTGAGTGACCCAAAGTCAACCAGTTTATCTTCATACCCTAGGTGGGACTAGAACTCACAATCTCTCAGGTTCTAGCCCAGGGGTTCCCAACCAGGGGTGCGAGATGATATTCCAGGGGGTGCAAAAACTTGGGTTTTCAAAATTATAGTGTACATGCATAATTCGTTGCCATTATTTTGAACTTTTGTAAGGGGTGCGAGAATATATCAAAAGCGTTCTAGGGGTACGGGGTATAGAAAAGGTTGGGAACCATTGTTCTAGTCTGATGCCTTAATCATTATACCAAACTGGCTCTCATAGTAAGAAGATACTGGTAGATGTTTTCATTTAGATCTTTGAAGTGAGGCAGCAACTTGTCAGCTTTTCTGGAGTCAGTGTGGGATTTTGCATAGGGATCTTGAATCGATCACATTATTATTCTTTTCATTCTTTGTCTCCAGCTGATTCTGGCAGGCATACTCACCCTTGCTGCAGACAAAGCCAAAAGCCTGAACTTGGTAAGTATGTGAGGAGTAAGTATGTGAGGAGAAAGCAAGAAAGGCCAACACAAGTTGATCAAAGCTTATTGTCCTTGTTCATTGAAGGTTATAGGGCATGGGTCTTCAAACTTGGCCCTTTTATGACTTGTGGACTTCAACTCCCAGAATTCCTCAGCCAGCGTGCCTGGATGAGGAATTCTGGGAGTTGAAGTCTACAAGTCATAAAAGGGCCAAGTTTGAAGACCCGTTATAGGGTAATCAGCCATTATTTTCCAGTAGTCCTTCAAGATATTTCAAGTTATCTTATCTCTGCTCTTACTGTATCTCAGTAATTTCATTAAAGGAGAAAAAAAGAGAAGAGCAGTACAATGTCTTTCGACTGGACTAGGAACCCATCATCTAAAAATAAGTCCCCTTTGTTCCTCGTTAGAGAGTGGGGACTTCCAGATACATTGACTGTTCTCATACTGAAATGGTTCCACCTCAGATGTGATTCATACTTTCCTCTCCTGCCACTTTGTCCATTTCTTTGGATGGGGATATTGCTGGCTGCTGTTCAGAAGCTCCTGTGGTAGTTCTGCAGCCTGCCTGTTGATCTATTTTCACACTTTTGTCTCAATTCTCTTCCTAACCTCAGTCAGCCAAAGAGCATGAAGTTTCTTCCTTGGCCTTATAATAGAAATTTAGGGCCTAGTTGATGTGTATTCCTCCAATCCTTGAGTCAGCCAACAAGTATGCCAGCATAATTTGTGCTGCTCTGACAGCTAAGCTCTATTTTGCTTCAGTTACAAGAACAGCAAGAGAAATTTTCCTCACAAATGTAATATGAGACATTTTAAGGACAATGGTTGATGGATTGCTCTCCTTAAGGTGTGTTGGCAGAGGTGAGAGGGGCAGGCAAAGCAAGTTGCCCAGCTGAATTTATTCATGGCACAGGAATAAATTGCCAGGACTGCCTCAGGGAAAGGCTGCTGGTGCTTTACAGCAGCAATTAATCACTTATGCATTTTTTTTTCATCACGGGGTCTTTTCCTCTTCTGAAAAAGTAGCAAAGCCATGTCCAAAAACAGCCTCACTGACAGTTGGGCAGGGCGAAGTGAGGGAGGGATCTCCATTGGATTGGGGAAGCTTCCCTCCAGAGACCACTAGTTGTTTTCCTAAACATTGGTTTAAAAAAGAAGTCTAGCAAAACTATTTCTGTATACATAAGAAAGCTATGTTTAGCACTTGGCAAAGGTTAGTAAAATCTTACTCAAGCAAAAGCCTCTGCTGCATCTAAGAGTCTGGTCTCCCCTGCAGTCCAAGCCAAAAAAAACCCCACCGCAGGGCGTTGTCCAGAAGTAGGAAGGGGCTCGCCTGCAACGACATCCAGAGTTGGACTGTTCTCAGCCCCTGGATGCCCCATCACCAACCTGTCAGCATATTAGTCACAGAACAAGATGTGTGTCAAGAGTAGATGGAAATCACTGCTTTAAAAGTGGAGCAGTTAAAAATGAACTTGGGCTGCGCCCACAGTTAGACCTAGGGATGAGAGAAAGATGACATAATGAGGACATGAGCTTAATAAAAGTTAGAGAGGCATATGGTACCGTGCCATAGTTAGTGAATACAGGTAGGTTCTCGAGCAAAACTTTTTGTGGCTAAGTGAGATTGTTGGTCAGTGAATTTTGCCATATTTTATGACCTTTCTTGCCTCAGCTGTTAAGTGAATCATTGCAGTTGTTCAGTCAGTAATGCAGTTATTAATTGAAACTGTCTCCCCCATTGATTTTGCTGGTCAGAAGGTGGCAAAAGAGGATTGTGTGACCCCAGGGACACTGCAACCGTCCTAAATATGAGTTGGTTGCCAAGCATCTGACTTTTGATGACATGATCATTGGGGGGTGCCGCAACGATCATAAGTGTGAAAAATGGTCATAAGTCGTTTTTTTCAGTGCTTTTGGAACTTTGAATGATCATTAAATGAACTGTTGTTAAATTGAGGAGTACCTGTGTGAGCATTAGCATTTAATTTTTTTTTCTAAAGAGCTTCCTATGCTATTTTTATTTTTATTTACTTATTCGTATCCTGCCTTTATTATGTTTACCAGTAACTCAAGGTGGTAAACATAGCTGATACACATTCCTCCTCCTCCTATTTTCCCTTCAACGACAACCCTGTGAAGTGAGTTGGGCTGAGAGAGCGACTGGACCAAAGTCACCCTGCTGGATTTCATGGCTAACAGTCTCTGGCTTTCTTGCCTGGTGCCTTAATCACTAAACCACTTAACTCTCCCTCCAAAATTTAGCTTCTTGTTCATGGAGCTTACTGTTCTGTTCCAGCCTACGTCCGTCCTTGTTGCGTCACAAGAACAACCCCTCTTTAACAGTAGGCTGGAAAAACCAACCTCTTTTTATTTCAAAAACAGTCCTGATAAGTTTTTCTCCAAAACAAAAACACAAAAGACTTTCCCAACAGATAATTGGTTACAAAAGCAAACAGAGCAGGAGTTAAACAAGAAATTCACTGATAAAACAAAACAGACCATGATCCCTGGACGTTCTTTACAAACAGTTGCCTTCAGCAACCAGCACCGCCCACACCTTCCCCTTTTATAAAGCAGTCCCAAGGCGTGGCTTCTCAATGCCTTCTCCTCCTCCCCTGGAGTTGTCGTATTGACTGCTGCTGACCTGCTCTAGATAATTGCCTGCGTCTATGAGCATCAATCATGTCTATCAGCTGTGAACCCTCCAAGTCTGACTCATCCTCCCCACACAGCTGAGTTTCATCCAGAACACGATTGGAGGGGCCAGGCTCTTCATCAGATTGTGAGTCTTGTAATTTATCAGAGCCTCCCTCTGACTCTGATGGCTCTCCAAATGCCTCCTCCACCTCCTCCTCAGATTCCTCGGACTCAGCTGTTGGGAACACAGGCTGGCACGGAATCATGACACTTCCGATATCTTAGTGTTTTAAAACATTTTCCTGCTTCGATCCTTTCCCAAGCCCAAATATACAATCTGATTTCTTCTGCAGAGTAAATTATTCCAGGATTTGGAAAGCAACTGAATCGAGCACCATATGACTGAAAGATTTCTTGGGATCTCAGTGCCCTTGCTTACATATCAATCTTTTCCCCATATGCCTCTTGAAGGGAATTTATTTGCAAAGCACTAAATATACCAAAGTGTGTAAGCATATGTGGGAAATGGAAGTTGGGTGGTTTTGTTTTGAATGAAGGATGAGGGACACAACCATTGAACAATGTTGATGTAGCAAGGGCGAACAGGATCGCTATATTGGCTGTCTTTCATTCTCCAAGCCCTAAGCTTGAACATTTACAGAGATGCCTAGTAGTATTTGCAAATGGTAGAGATCTGAAGATGTCTTGGGGAAACAAATGACTTCAGATTAAGCTGGAACATTTGTGAATGTTTGCAAAATAGAAAGACTAGCCATCTGGAAGCATCAGATGATTTTCATGCCATGTTGAGTGGTTCCTCAACCTGAGCAGTAGAACTCTCTCAATCATCCTCTGTGACTTAAACAGCACTATTATCATCAGATGCATTCAGATGGAATTTCCTATCAGGTTTCAGATCTGAAAAAAGATGTCAACAGTACTTCATTCTTTTCCTAAAAGTGTCAGCAGCATGAATATTTTTCTTTCAGGTGAAAGCTTGCCTTGTCATCTACATTATCTGCATAGTGGTAGTGGCTGTGGTCAACATTTTCTATTTGATCGATTTATTCTACAATCCCCGTGTCCAGTACATTCGATGCGATCCTCGGGATGATTTTTGTCAACTGCGGCATCAGATTGCAGTGAGTTGTCCTTGGGTCCAAATTTCTGTTTTCTTTGTGAAGATTATCGGAACATCCAGTGCTAATACAACTGGAAGACGTTGGTTTGAGTACTGGGGAGATTGTTTTCACTGGTAGAATATCGAATGCTCTCACTGAGTTAATTCAGACTGGCACCTGCACCAATTCTACAAGAAACTCCATTTTCTGTGAAAAGGACATACTATGGATTTTATTTATTTATTTTTCTGGTGGCACATTTCTGATTAGAACCAGCCCAAGCTTAGTGGACTCTGGCTACCCTGAAGGCACTCTTCAGGCTTTCTGTAGTATCCATGTTATGATTTTGTCACTAAAGCTATTTTGTACCTTATTCACATCACAGACTGCATTTCCAAAAGCAGTCAAAGCCTGAACTAAGATGTGATTGAATTAAAGATAAGGTTAAATACACTACAAATAGTTAATAGGATTACTGCCCATGTATTGGAGGCAGTCTGAGAGGGCCAACCTAGAGGTCACAGGCATTGCAAGACTGTTCCAGTCCTAAATACAGTACTCCTGAGATTTCCAACAGAGATTGTTACATTTGAATTACATTTCTCAATCTTTGAGAAGTTTTGTTTTGTGGAAAGATGGAATAAATGCTGAACTGTTTAATCATAATGTCAAGCGCCAGAGAAATCAGAAGATCCAGTTAGTTCAAATGGGTATAAAGATTTATTGGAAGCCTAAGCTCTTTACAAGAATCTGAACTAACGGTCAAAGCAATTTGGCGGGAGATAAGGAATTCAAGATGGGCTGAACTTGAGTGTCTTATTTGACCCCCTCCCTCGGGCTCAGGTTGGTCATCTCCTATACATATATTGTGCATTTAACTTCATACACAGAAGCTAAACGAGTTTCAACTGGATGGGGTCACCCAGTAATTGCTACTACCTCATTACTCATGGTTCTTGTGATTTTTGTTACCATTGTAAAATCTGTGTGAGTGCTTCAAGAATTGGTCCTCAGCTCTATCTCTTAGCACCCTGCGGTTGGGCCAGAATGCCTTAAGAATGCCTTAAAATCAATAAGACTTTAGTACTGCTTATTAAATCTCCTTCAGAAACATTTGGGGGACAAGACTGACTATTCTTGAGTCTCTCTAAAGGGGAGAGCAACAAACAATACAGCCTCTTGTCCTTGATTTCCTGTTCTGTTTTTTAGGCCTGTTGCATAGCCATGCGTGGCATTGTCCTAGTTTTAACTTCCTTGGGATTCTTTGTTTGCATTTCCATGGCAGCCTTTGGATGCAAAGCAGTGTGTCGCCAAAACACAGCCTCGGATTAGAAGGTAATTTGTTTTCATATGTTTTGATGGGGAGAGGAGGGTTAAAGACAAGAGGATTAGTAAGGTCAAAGAGTGGTGAAAGGGAGATGGGAGAGGGGTAGAGAGAGAGGACAAGAAGGACAGGTTACGGATAGGTCACTAATACCCCGTTCTCTACCCCTAGCACAGGGTTGGACAATTATGGCAACTTTATGATCTGTGGACTTGCGTGGCTGGCTCAGGAATTCTGGGAGTTGAAGTCCACAGGTTGTAAAGTTGCCATATGTCCACTTTCCAGCTCTAGTAAGTACCAAGACAGGTCTCAGTTTCATACAGTTGAGATGAAAATCCAGTGGGAGAGCAAGCATCAATCAGCTGTGCTGTGAACCAACTCCCTGTATGAATTTCAAGGTAAAATAATAATGGAACAAAAATGAAGAAAACAAAAATATTTCTAGAGATGTTGCTAAATCATCAGAATGTAAACTGGAAGTTTGAGTTGGTGTTTTAAGCTAAAAAAAATGTTGCCCAGCCCTGCCTTAACTTTTCAAGTTAAACCCAATAAATTGTGATGCTTAAGCAAACCATGACTTTGCATGATTTGTATTTTTGTTTCCTTCACAGGCCATTGTTGTTTCAAAGCATTTTCCTAGTTCTACTAAGGTCAGCCGAATATCTGAAGGGATTTACTGTCAAAACTTCAAGGTCCACAGCAGGGTTTCCCAAACTGTGAGGTGAGCCTCTCTTGGAGAGATGCAGATGGAGTTCCAGGGAAGGTGCGAAGAACCTTTAAGTTGAACATTGTTGCAATAAATTCACCTTCCCCAAATTTTCATTGTATTGTTTTTATTGCTTATTTGTGTTCAGCTTGATGCTTGAATTTTGTACATTTTTAAAATTTGTGTACATTAATAAACGGAAGCATGATGACAAAGGTTTAGGAATCTCCGATCTAGACGAAATCTGAAGGAATTGTCCACAGCTGCCCACATAATAATGATGATGATGATGATGATGATGATGATGATGATGATGATAATAATAATAATAATAATAATAATAATAATAATAATAATAATAATAATAAAGTTGGAAGGGACCTTGGAGGTCATCTAATCCAACCCCCTGCTCAGGCAGGAAACCCTATACCATTTCGGACAAATGGCTGTCCAGTCTCTTCTTAAAAACTTCCAGTGTTGGAGCATTCACCGCTTCTGGAGGCAGGTTGTTCCATTGGTTAATTGTTCTAACTGTCAGGAAGTTTCTCCTTAATTCTAGGTTGCTTCTCTCCTTGATCAGTTTCCACCCGTTGCTTCTTGTCCTGCCTTCAGGCGCTTTGGAGAATTCTCAACTAGTGTTCTTGCTAAGTTTGAATCAGTCCACTTCTCTGAACTTTGACCATGTTTCCAAAGCTCATTTGCCTTTCTAGAGGCAAATTCAGTAAACTGAACTGAAGGCAATTCAATATGTAAACAGCAAAGTTCCTGCTGAGTTTACATTCCACCTCTTATATTTATTTACCTCTCCTCCTCATTCTTTCTGTTTCAGATTCTGCAAGGGGAATTCTTCCTTAATAGCCTTGGAACTCCTCAATAGTTCAGAAATATGAATGGGCATGAAATTAAGAAGTAGCTTGCCAATTTCTTCTCCAGCCATGGACAAGGGGAAAGCAGTAGGCTAGCAGTGTGAGGGCTCTTTTTGGGGTGAAGAGATTTCTGTTGCTGCAGGAATTTTTGGCAAGCGTAACCCTCGCTCTTTGTTTTCACCATTTCATGACAGAGAAGTGAAGAAAACCACCGAGCACCTGCAAAGTACTTTTGAAGTTTTCCCAGAGTCTTCCCTTATCTCTAGCTTGGGGCCCATCCCAATGTCTCAAAGTTAACTTGAAAATGATCTGTGATCATTTTCAAACCTGCTTGTTTTAGAATTCTGAGAATTGGGAGCGAAGGCATAACCCTCCCCAATCTCCTCTAATGTCGTAAGTTGGAAACGTGTCGAATTATTTTTCCTCTTCTTACAACAGCCTTCATTCACGTTCTGTAGAACTACAGTATTAGAAACTACACAGGAATCATTTTAGGGCACTCCCACAAGCAGGATTTATACCACTTTGCAATTTGTATCAGGATTATCTCTGAACGTCTTTAATCCCATGACAGCTTCTCTGCTTAGTAGTTGAGCCTACTGACGTCTGGCTTTAGTGAACTTAAAACCAGAGGGAAGATGAGATGCTATTGTGGTTTAATGCTGCAGTTCTGTAGGGCTTGAGCATCATCAGTTTCCCCATCTCGTGACTTCCTCGCCCTGCCTTCTGCTCTTGCATGGCATCTTCATCTGTGGATCTGGTCTTTCAAAAGGAAAGGTGGCTTGATGGGTTTTCAATTTCCTGCTCAGAGGGATTGTTGGGATTTTTTTTCTCTTTTTGCAGCCATCAAACCCACGAATGTAAAGTTAAATGGGTATATAGATGAGGAAAGGACCTTTATAAGGCAGCCTTATGAATCTAAATTTATTTCCCTTGAACATATTGTTGCTTCAGGACTCAGGGCAGCTGGAATATGATAGCGATTTTCATTCCTTGTTCTCAGAATATCTGTGTCAGCATCTATGAAGCCAATGGCGGGTCATCTTCCAGACTGTTCTTACGGGAATGGAGAATGAAAAAAAAAATAGTAATGTCTGCCAATATCTTTGCTTTATTTTCAAATGTATTGCAGCTGAGCTGAAAATATTAAAACTGAGTTCTTGAGTGCAGCCGGTTTGATAAGATCACAATTCTGCTTTTCAAATGGAGCAGAGTCCTCATGAGAAAGTGGCCATAAGGTCATTTGTTCCATATCCTGTCCTTGGGGATAGTAGAGAACAAGTCACGTCCTTCTTCTATATATCTCTCCCCGCTTCTTGGAACTTAAGAGCTTGATATATTCCCCTATACTCCGATTTATTTATTTATTTTTGCTCAACATAACTAGTTCTTTCAACCTCTTTGGAAAACTTAGTTCCCAACTCCTTGATCAAACTTCCTCTGAACCTTGCCAAATGTGTCTGAGTCCTTCTTAGGCCTAAAACCACATGTTAAATCTACTCCTGCCCTTCCTCTAAGTGGTAATTTATGCTCAAAACAGGACTGGTAGGATCAGTTGCTTGGATTGGGTGTTTCCAGATTGCAAGCTGAAGATGCTGGCCTCAGTTTTTAGACCTTACAAGGAAAAGGAAGAATTTCATTCTCACTGCTATTCCCTTTCGCCTTGCTTGCTTGAGAGGCTACAGAAGATAACTCACAATCGGGCTAAAAAAGAGAAAAGCAACAACAGCATGCTCCAAAATTGATTTTTGAGCGGTGTAAGCCTTATGCAAAAGCATAACCTCTCTGCTGTTTATTAAAGTTGCCAGATTCTTTTTCAGGCTTCCATATAAATCTGGAAAAATAAATGCTTCTGCTTTAAGAATTAATTTTAAAAAAGCAGATTCTCTGAATAAGATTTGAACAACCCCAGGGAGATTTACGGCATCTTAAATATAAACAACTGTAATTGCCGCAAAGACCTTGCTCATGTCATCATGCCTCTGGCCACCTGGGTTTTTCAGGCAGCTGCTGTGGCTTGATTTTGTGCCATTTCTTGTTTGAGGAAAGCACAGCACACAATGCTCACCAAAAGAAATTTATCAGCTCACTATTTTGAACCATGTTTTTAAATCATGCCATTAGGGCTTGAAAGAAAAAAACACACTGAAACTCAACTCTTCGTCTATTTCTTTTCGGAATAGCAACTTTTTATCCCCTCTTTTCTTGGGGATTTGTTTCAAACATGCTATGATTGAGCAAGGCATTAACCCATGTTTTTCTGAATAAATATGGCTGCCTGGGCTAGCAAGGCAGCACCTTGAAGCATCAAGTAAATACACTGAGCCATAAACTAACCAACTATATTTTAGCTTAGTGTTTATATGATCCCAGCCACATCATAAACAGGGATGAGGTGATTAGTACTTTCAAACCAGACATAAGAATAAAACAGACAAAGAACCAAACCGAGTCTATTAAAACACACGAAGGACAAAATAGTAGAGTGGTACCATATATGTTACCCAAGCAGTCTCCACAGTATAGGAAAGTTTTAAATCTACAGAAATAAACCCCAATTTTTGGCAGAGATGGCAAAATTGACTGTTTTGATTAAAGAAAAGAATACAAGTACCTTCGTTTCTACATGGAGACCGCTTCTGGACTATGTGATTGAGGTGGAAAAAATGAAATTTTGAGTTTGAGTTTCACCGATTAAATTGATTTGTTGTTACAGAAATGGCTAGTTTTCACTATTGTGAAAAGTAAACAGTCGAGGCTCGATGTTAATGCTCCATTCTACTGCAACAGGGGAAGTTGGAAGTCAAATCTTTTTTTCCCCTCCATTTCCTTCACTTTCTTCACCCTTTTTCCTCCCCATTATGTCCTATTTGCTTTGTATTTTGTATTTTACTTTACACTTAATAAAATATTTAAGAAAGAGAGAGAGAGAGAGAGAGAGAGAGAGAAAGAAAGAAAAAGAAAGAAAGAAAGAAAGAAAGAAAGAAAGAAAGAAAGAAAGAAACCTCATCAAACTAGAACTTAATTTAAAAAAGTATATAGACTGGCACTATTATACAGATCTCCCCACTACTCCAGCTTTCTTCATACCTGTGCAACATTACTAATATACTACCTACCTACATTACCATTATCTATCAACCAATATTAAATTTGTGTTTTGTACATGTAGTATTTACATAATAGCAGATTCATCCAACTGTCATCTCATATATGGAGGTCAAGTCTCCTAATGGTTGCAATACCGCAAGAGATAGGCAAACAACGTAACGTATACACCAGCAATGGGCAAACTACGGCCCGGCGGCCGTTTCAAGCTGGCCCGCGGAGCACTAGATAATTTATTCATTTATTCACCTCATGCTGTGTCTAGTGAGGTGAATAAATGAATAAATTATCTAGTGCTCCCGGTGGCTGGCTAGGCCTAAACGGAAGCCAGGCCTCCCTTCTCCAAAACTAGTGTCCAAAGCAGCCTCGCCCTGTCCTTAGTTAGAAAAAAGAGCCGCTGCCACCAGCCCAGCCTCTGCGAAGCACAGCGAAGGAAAAGAATGAGCCTGTTTCCTCCTTCACCCCCTTCCTCCCTTGCTGCTAATCTCTT